>NC_142110.1:56179886-56479886 GCF_056152115.1 Neolamprologus brichardi
ACTCGTTCATAGGAGAAAACTCCAGAACATGCATGGTAAGAAAACAACATGTACCCACTATAGACAAGCACACAATAGAAAGTGATTACAGATTTGGTTGCAGTTTTGATAATCCCTCTCTCATCTTTTTACAGATTGCAACCATCTCTCCTGGGATGGCATCTTGTGAAAACACACTGAACACATTGAGATATGCCAACAGGTAGGAAAGATTCTACTGAAAGGCAAAAAAAAGGTTTTCCGATATAACATTAAGATGAATGCACATTGAGTTATAATTTCAAATTTATACACCTTCACTTTCCACTAACTAACCTGACTTTCAGTCTTTGTCAAAAGCATCAACATAAAGTTCTAAAGTGGACCTGTTATACTGATTTCAAGTTCCATAGTTTTATCTATTATGGAAGATTCAACTGTCAAAAAATTCAATTCAACTTCAACTTCTCTCACTTTAAGCCAGCTTTCTTCTGATTGGCTGCCTATCACAAACAGACGTTTGGAAAATTTGTTTATTAAGCACATTTACCATTGTAACAGTATAGAGAATTATTTAAAATTTTGTGTTTGAGGAGTTTGCATGAAACATAAAGCCAGATTACACGCATCTTGTCATCTCATTTTTCTTGAAAATGTTGACTTATTGTGAGGAATACTCTTAGTTATCTGTATGCTCCGTTTGTCTTTCTCCTCTGTTGAATGAATTTATAAAAATGTAAAATAGAAAAGACTACATAACATAACATGATCCTCTCCTGCCTCCACTTGTTGATGTGTGTTTCTCTCCCCTGTCATGCTTTTTATTTTTTTCCCAGAGTAAAGGAATTTGGGATAAGTCCCTCAGACATTCCCTTCTCCCAGAGTGGGGGTGGAGGAGGTCGCTCTGAGCTCTCCCCTACCTATGAGTATGATCATTTTGCTATGTCTCTTAACAGTGTCCTGCACAATTAGTTACCCCCATATTGGCATTTCACATGAACCCAGGCAGCCGCTTTGTGTCTGTTTCCAAAAAGATCATTGAGGGTCCTAACATCATAACATCATCAGTCACCATAATCATGATGCAATCATTGTTGTAGGGTCTTTACCTTACAAGATAAAGTGCCTTGAGACAACTGTTGTTGTGATTTGGCATTATATAAATAAAACTGAATTAAATTCAGTTTAGTTGGCATGTGAACCAAGGTTAAAATGAGTTCATTCACTGTCTGCCTCACTTGACTTATTATTTATAGTTTTATTATTTAAGTTTTTTTTATTGCTTTAACCTCCTAAGACCCAAACTCTTCCACAGAATGCATTTTTAGTTTCTCTTTGATATTTGGGCTGATTGGGGCCCTATGAATGTAAAAACAAAGAATTACCAGATTTTTTTATTATTTTTTTTACCTTATTTTTGTTTTTAAGAAAAATCAGAACCACATATGGGGATATTCTTTTAAAATTTTAATAGAACAGTAGCTGTATAATGTCCTCGTAAGTGGATATCAGGCCCTTGTAGAGCAAAATTGAGTATTTTGGTCTAAATAACCCAAAATGTGATGTCCACATATGTGGACGCCAGGTCCTAGGAGGTTGGGTCATTCACTTTTTTTGTTAGTCTTATTTTATTTTTGTCAACAAATCCTTTTGAAAAAAACCCCAATAACAATTGTACTTTTCTATGAAGTATTACATTATATAAGTATTATATATTTTGCACTTCCATCCCAAAACACTCCAGTGAGATACACTGTTGGACTGAATGACAAATTTTTTTAGTTGCTGTAAAAACTAATAGTCATTTATTGTGTTTTAAACCCACATACATGTCTTCGTAGTGCAAATAATTATTCACTAAAGCAGCAGTATCAAATATAGGGCCTGGGGGCAGAAATTGGCCCAGCACAACCTTCCCTAATGGCCATTTATACTGCACCAATGTAATGACACAACTGATAAATTGTTAAATGACAGAAAAGATCTTGTTGAAATTTCAAGTTTTTATAATGGGTTCACAGTAAAAACGAAAAAAAAAGAAAAGGGGGGTGGGGGGGGGCATTTTCTGTCAATTAACAACACATATAACCTTCCTGTTAAAGGAGCGATCCTCAACAAAGCTGTTCATAGGGCATTGGGGTTCTCTCAGTGTTGTTGTGGGCTTTTACCTTAAAATATAAGCATCTTCAGGAAACCGTTAATAAAACTGATCTAAAATGAAGAGTACGTTAACAATTCATTTATAAAACTATGTACTACAATAATGTATGGTTGGCAAAAAAAATAAAAAATTACACCGCATCCTGATCTTTCCATTCAGCATACCATTTGACAACTGCCTCCTCTGGGTTCTGATCTTTCTGTAAGATTTTTTTGGCAAAAAGTAAAAAAAAAAAAATCACTACATCGCCTTACCAGTATCATCCAATCTATTCAATATATTTTAGTTTTGTGTCACCTATCATGATGCATGTGCCCTACTTTGTTCCATCTCTAAATCCCAAATTCACCAGAAGTGTAAACTTTTTGGTTTTCTTTGTTCTTTAGGCTTTCTTTCATCAGTCATTTGTTGACTTGACTTGTTTTCCAGATGTGAGTTCCCAAAGCCTGCATGAAGTTCTTCGTCATCATCTTCATCTTCATGTTTCTTTCTCATAACTCACAGTATTCATCACTGCTTTCTTGGCATGTTGAACCACTTGTCACCGACGCGACACGTTTGTATATTTCTCATATACAGCTACACACCATTGTAGCTCACCTCTGCAGTTGTTTGCAGTTGTCATACTGTTGGTTTACCTATAGTGCTGATGTGTTGTCAGGGTGAAGGAGCTCACAGTGGACCCTGCGGCAGCCATGATGGAGAGCCATCAGGGAGGACACATCACGCAGCTGGAGGTGCTGGAGGCTCAGTGGGGAGTGGGGAGCTCTCCACAGAGAGATGATCTGAAGCTGCTCTGTGAACAGAACGTAAGAACATCTGCTGCCCACGCACGCTACCGTGACAGAGAACATCTGAACCCACAGCAGCTCCGTGTGAAAAATATAGATGCTAGGTTTTCACAAACTGACTTCAGTCAGCTGGGAACTGCTGAGCCAGATGATAACTTGCATTATTCCACAAATGTGGCCCTTAGAAAACAATAATATTCAAAATACCTCCTACCTTCTCATATCTTTACTCTAGCTCCCTGCCACATTCACAGTTCAATTCAGCACTAAGTCTGCTTGCAGGTTCTTGCACAGTTACTTTCCATATAAAACTACAGTTTCAACAAAATAAACAATAGATCTTGCCTTCCTCTGCAGTCACCTTATTTTTTAACTTTTATGTCATAACCCTCATTCACATTGTGGCTGATGGTGCCTCATCTGGAAAAGGGTCATGGCTGAATATTGAATAACATTAGGATTTAATAAAAGAAGTACCTGTGGGTTTTGGTACATTATTTTTATTTCTCGGAATTTATCTAGCATAATTGTTTTTAGTTTAAATTTGCATATATTTCCTGCAGTTTTAAATTCATAATCACAGCACTGGCTTTGTTTATTGTAGGAGGAAGAGGTTTCCCCGCAGCTCTTCACTTTCCATGAAGCCGTCTCTCAGCTGGTAGAGATGGAGGAGCAGGTGCTAGAGGATCACAGGGCTGTTTTTCAGGTACAGTAGGCCAGAAGATTTCTGTTTTTCCATTTACAGCTAAAAATAATAGGAAATTAATAACCAATTGTAGCTAATTGCTATGCCTAGCCACACATACCTGATTGATCATTTGTTTTGAGGCATGTTAGTATAGATACAGATTGTTTCTGAACAATGCTAAATCATATATTATAATGGGTAAAGCTTTCGTTTTAAAAATGTGATATCCTAAGCAACAGCTCACAGCTAGCACTGGAATTCATCTACCCTATTTTCTCAAGAGGCTTTACCTTTGCCAGACCTCCTTCCACCCAAGCTATCGAGCGTATTGGGCGACAAGGTCTCTCCATCGATCACGATTTCCGGCAAGCTCTTCACCTTCATCCCAAGCAATGCAAAGGGCTTTGAGGTCATAATGGAAGGTCCGGCGCCAGGTCAGCCATGTCCGTCCCCTGCCACAACCTCCAGGTGGAACCCATCAGTATGTTTTGTTTGGCTGTCGTCCATGCGAATGATGTGCCTGGCAAGTTTTTGACGGCAGCATGCGATAATCACGCTGAGGTGAGGAAGGTTGCTTCATTGTAGCACCTACTCATTGGTGACATGATCAAAGTATCGGATCTTCATTATCCTTCAAAGGCAGCACTGGTGGAAGACGTCCACCTTCCTGGTAATACTGGCCGATGCTTTACACCTTTCAGATGCATAGATTACCATTGGGATGATGGTTGAGGCGTACTAATGAACCTTGATGTTGATTGAGATGGAGGCAGATGACCAGATATTTCACATTTGTTGGAATACCGCCGAGGCTTTGCCAGTGCGGCTCTTGAAATGAGTCTCTCAATCTCCGTCCCAGCCAATGACGCTGCCAAAGTATGCGAACCTCTCAACCACCTCGAGTTCTTGCCCACCGATCTTGATCTTAGGCATACCGACCTGGTGGCTGATGTGCATGATTTTTGATTTTTCTGCACTGATGCAAAGTCCAACTTTTTCCAGCCAGGTTCGACGTTGGATGCTGGAGGTGGTGTCCATCTTCCGCCAGCCATCTGCAAAATCAAGGTCGGTAAGTCAACTGATCCCGTCCAAGGTGATGCCTGCATCTGGCCCGACCAAGGCTTTCTTCATGATGAAGTTTAGGGCCATTAGGAACAGGAAGGGCGAGAGGATGCGTCCTTGCCTGACACCAGTCTCAATGGCGAAGAGATCGGTGTGGCCCATGTTCATCTTGATGGAGCAGTTGGGGTGGCAGTAGAGTGACTTGAAGATTGAGATGAATTTTCGCGGGACACCGTACAGGTGGAGGATGCTCCAAAGCAAATCTCTGTGAATGCTATCAAAGGCTTTTTTGAAGTCGATGAAGTTTATTGAGAGTGATCGCTCTCAATTAACACACATCATTGAACGCTAACTGTTCGATGATGTTCCTAAGGGTGAATATTTGGTCAGTGCATGATCGTCCACGTCGAAAACCCACCTGTTCTTCGCAGAGGTGTTGGTCGGCAGCGCCTTTAAGTTGGCAGAGTAGCATGGTGAAGAAGGCTTTTCCTTTGACCGAGAGTAGGGTGATTCCACGCCAGTTTGTGTACTCCATCATGTTGCCCTCCTTTGGTAGTTTGAGGATGATGCCTTTCTGCCAGTTTTCGGGGACGGCCTCCATTCACCAACATTCATTGAACAGTTTTGTGAGCACATTTGTAACAATCGGCCCTCCATATTTCAACAATTCTGATTGGATTTCATCCATGCCGGCTGGTTTGTTGATTTTTGAGCTTTCATCGCCAAACAGACTTCATGTTGAGATATGGCGCCTTCTTCTACTTGAAGAGCTCCCAGTGCTTCTTGTTGCTCAAAATTGTATGTGCTGGTCAGTGTTTCCCAGAAGTGTTTGACTCAACAAGCATCCTGGTCTTCTTTGGTCACCAGAAGTTTGTCATTCTTTATTCTGTTGAAGTCCTTCCATGAAGTCCTTTGTTGATAGCTTTAACCTGTTTAAAGCTACATCGACATTCCCTGCGAGCTAAGGAAGAAAAGACGGGGGTGTCGTGCTGAGAAGGAGCGAAGGTCGCCCGAGAAGGAGACGTTATCGACCATCTCTTCCTTCTGTAATTATTGGAAACGTAAGATCTTTGCCCAATAAGATGGATGAGCTCACGTCGCTAACCTGGTCACAGAGGGAGTACCGGCAATCTAGCATCATGATGCTAACGGAGTTGTGGCTAACACCGCTAACTCCGGACACAAGCGTGACACTACCGGGATTCCAGCTGCTGCGAGCGGACAGGACGAGAGACAGCAGTAAGAGGAAAGGAGGGGGACTGGCAGTGTTTGTGAATGACAGATGGTGTAACCCTGGGCACATCACTGTTAAAGAACAACTCTGCAGCAGAGACATTGAGCTGTTAGCCGTTAGCATGCGTCCATATTACCTGCCCCGGGAATTCTCGCATGTTATCGCGATAACAGCTTAGTGTCCGTCAGACACTTCACACCTCCTCTACTCACCCTGCTCACTCCTCCCCACCACCAATAACAGCATCCAATACACACTCAACACAAGACTCCAGCCTGTCTCTCTCAACCACCCAGGTTAGGAGGGAACTGAGGAGGATTAAAGCCAAGAAGGCAGCGGGCCCAGATGGCATCAGCTCAAGGGTCGTCAGGTCCTGCGCGGACCAACTGTGTGGGGTGATGGAGCACCTCTTCAACCTGAGGCTGAGGCTGGGGAGAGTCCCACAGCTCTGGAAAACCTCCTGTGTTGTACCAGTGCCAAAGACTTCACACCCCAAGGACCTCAACAGCTATAGGCCGGTGGCTCTGACATCCCACCTGATGAAGACCCTGGAGCGGCTGGTCCTGGCTCAGTTTCGGCACCTGGTGAGCTCATCACTGGACCCACTTCAGTTTGCCTACCAGCCTGGCATTGGAGCGGATGATGCCGTCATTCACCTCCTACATCGCTCCCTCGCTCACCTGGAGACCGCTGGAAGCACTGTGAGAATCATGTTCTTTGATTTCCCCAGTGCCTTCAACACTATTCTTCCCTCAGGAACGGTTCTGGCTCCGTTCCTCTTCACCATCTACACTGCAGACTTGTCCCACAACTCCACCCAGTGCTTCCTGCAGAAGTTCTCTGAAGACTCTGCAATAGTTGGCCTCATCACTGATGGGGACGACAAGGAGTACAGAGGGACTGGTGCCAACTACCTCCACATCAACACCACTAAAACCAAGGAGCTGGTGGTCGACTTCCGCAGGCACAAACATCCTCCACTGCAACCACTGAACATCCAAGGTATGGACATTGAGGCTGTGGACTGCTACAGGTACCTTGGTGTTCATCTGAACAACAAACTGGACTGGACTCATGATTCAGATGCCCTCTACAGGAAAGGGCAGAGCAGCTGGTACCTGCTGCGGAGACTCAGGTCGTTTGGAGTGGAGGGCCCACTCCTGAAGACCTTCTATGACTCTGTGGTGGCCTCAGCTATCTTTTACGGTGTGGTCTGCTGGGGTGGCAACATCTCTGCCAGGGACAAGAAGAGACTGAACAGGCTGATCCGGAAGGCCAGCTCTGTTCTAGGATGCCCTCTGGACCCAGTGGAGGTGGTGAGTGACAGGAGAATGGTGGCTAAGCTGTCATCCCTGTTGGGCAACATCTCCCACCCCATGCAGGAAACTCTGACAGCACTGAGCAGCTCCTTCAGTGGCAGACAGCAGCACCCACGGTGTGGGACGGAAAGATTTCGCAGGTCTTTCCTCCCCACTGCTGTCAGACTGCACAACAAAAACTCCAACTGATCAAACACACACATCCACACATGTGCAATAACACTAAGTGCAATACTCTTTATCTGACAAAGTTGTATTTTTACTCAGTTGTATTAAGTGTTTGTATTCTATTTTTATCCTATTGTATATTTTATTCTATTTATTCTACTGTATATAGTATTTTATTCTATTCTGTACAGCGGTGTACAGTATTTTATTTTTATTGCATTCTAATTTTTGCCATATAACTTTTGCACTGTCCACTTCCTGCTGTGACAAAACAAATTTCCCACGTGTGGGACTAATAAAGGTTATCTTATCTTATCTTTAGTGCAGTAATTTAAAGTAAATACCATAGAATTTGCCATATTTTTATAAAGAGGAACCACGTGCCATAACACAACTTTGACCCACTTTTGCGTTCATAGGCAATATGAATTTAAAACCACATAGCCCAACTCAACTGCATCTTTTTCCCTTACAGGAGTCGATCCGGTGCTTGGAGGATGAGAAGGTGCTTCTGGAAATGACAGAGGAGGTGGACTATGATGTTGAATCATATGCAACTCAGTTAGAACAAATCCTGGACCAGAAGATAGACATTCTTACTGAGCTAAGAGGTAAACATCATGCAGTTTCCAAATTTTCAGCCTCTTTGCATTAAGAAAGTATCAATTCTACAAGTTAGTCTGATAAATGAATAACTGTAGATGGCAACAGACACACCGTTAACAAACAACTACCAGCTGCTACAATAATTAAAGCAATGTACCGATGTTATGTTATGTGCAAGCTACATTTAAAACATTTCCTCTTCCAGCAGTTCTTTCCCACAAGGAAATGAATCTGTTGCTCTCCACCAGACTCAGAAACAGCAATTTTATCTCACAAAACACAGGATTTTTCATCTACTGCAGCCTTGATTTGTTGGTATTGGTTGGTTTGTATTATTGTGCTGTGCTTCAGTGCGTAAGCTTCAATCCAAACTAATTCATTACAGTGCAAGAGTGCTAAGCAGTTTCTATGATAGTGTGCCATTTCCATCAACAAACTTGCAAGTAAAATTTAAATATATCTTCACATTTTCAGTTGTACATCAACTCAAAATGTGTTTTGTGCCAGCAACTCAAATAAGTTTTACACTTATTCATATAGGATTTTTAAGAACTATACCCATATTTGGTGATTTAAAAATCTGATACTTCAATCAAGGTCAGTATTGATGAGCAAAATAGCTAATTATATGAAAGAAAGAAGTTAAGCTACGAAATATATGAAAATACAAGAGACCCAACAAAGACAACACAATTGTCCAGCAGTAGGATTATCCATGATGATAGGAGAGAGATAAATCTTTATTTCCTATTCTTCACCAGTTTCTGCTCTTATCCTATAATTTCACCTCCACTTTTTATAAAATTCACATTTTGCTACAGAATATTTCACAATATTTTAAAAAAAGCTTCCACTGGTGTATCAAATTTTGTATGAGTGACGTGATTTCATGTTATCCTGAAAGACAAAGATCATAATTTAAATAGTGCCTTCTGTGTGATATTCTCTCCTCTTCCAGATAAAGTCAAGTCTTTCCGTTGTGCTCTCCAGGAAGAGGAACAAGCTAGCAAACAAATCACCCCCAAGAGGCCTCGGGCGCTATAGACGCATAACATGTGCTATTTCACTGATTGGTCCTCAGAGAGGTGAAGGCCATAAGGAGGTCAGTGCTGATGAAGCAGCTGATTTAACTCAGCTGTGATTTTATGGTGTGAGTTCCTGTTAGTGTGTTTGGTTTTCCCTGACCTCTCTGCTGTACAGACTGCTTCCTGTCATCCATCCATCCATTTGCAAAGCCAAAGAGCGTACCGCCCACGCTCTGCCATGTTCCTGTAAAGCGTATCTATAAAGTTTTTCTCTGTGTGCTTAATCCCAAGTACTTGACTTTAAAACAAAAAAAAGTTCAGACATTGTTTTAAATTATTTTTTATCAGATCAGTCATGCTCACCAGGGCAATTTTATAAACCACCTTTGCCATTTTGTGCAATATTTGAAGGAATTTTTCTGCCTGTTCTTCCTGTTTCAGCTCGGATGAACAGGGCATGTCAAGTTTGTAACATGAGCCATGTGTTTGTGTTGATACTGTATGTAATTAAGGTTTGATTGAGACAAGCCTAAAATTAACCTTATGTGACATTAACTGCACTAAAGGGTGCACTATGATCAAGGTGTTTCAGGATACATTTACAGAAACAGTTTTTTTCATTTGCCATAATAAAAGATTAATTCTTGTTGCTGTATGTGTATTTATTTAGCCCTCAGGGCTCTGTGGAGCATCTAGCTAATTTTCTCTGATCATAGTTACTAATTATCACTAAAATATGTTTAACTACTCACGCTGTTCAAAGGCATGAAAATCTTTTCATAGCCTTCAGTTTAACATGAAATACAATACAAACAATACAACTTTCTTTGTATAGCACATTTAAAACCAGAGGTAGCCAAAGTGCTTCACGTAATCCAATAAAACAGTAGTAAAATACAAATGCAGATAAGCTAGCAGATGGCTGCCATTGATTAACCAAGCATACAAGTACGCAGATAAGCAAGCAAGACTTAACGATAAAAACAATAAAACAATATAGGCAAAAGAGAGGAAAGGGGAAGGCAAGAAAGAACACTTAAAAGGCCTGCTCTAGGAGGCCGGGAAGGCTAAGCTAAAAAGGTGGGTTTTCAATCAAGACTTGAAGGTCTGGATTGAGTCAGATGTGTGAATAATATGAGGGAGGTTATTCCAGAGGTTAGGTGCAACTGAAGCAAAGGCACGGTCACCTCTGGTTTTCAGCCCTGACCTAGGTTGCACCAAGAGCAATTGGTCAGACGATCTCAGCATTCTACTGGGAGTATACACACTAAGGAGATCAATAAGATAGCTGGGTGAAATGTTATTTATGATTTTATAAGTAAGCAGTAAGATTTTGAAATCAATGCGGTGTTTAATTGGGAGCCAGTGAGAATTGGGGTGATAGACTCAAACCTACGAGTACCAGTTAGAAGGCGAGCCGCGGCGTTTTGGACGAGTTGCAATCTACGAAGAAGGGCAGAATGAAGCCCAGTGTATAGGTAGTTGCAATAGTCTAACCTGGATGTGACAAAGGAATGGATAAGCTTTTCTAGATCCTCACGTGGTAAGTATGGCATGGCCTTAGAAATTAAACAAAGTTGATAGAAACAAGATTTAATAACAGAGGACACATGCTTGTCAAGCTTAAAGGAGCCGTCCAGGTAAACACCCAAATTACTTGTGGAATCGGAAAGATAATCAGCGAAGGGCCCGAGGACACCAGTTAGATGGGCTCTAGGGGTATGACTATCAAATATTAAAATTTCCGTTTTCTTGTCATTAAGGATAAGAGAATTGCTCAACAGCCAGTCTTTAACTTCACTTATATAATCGAAGAAGCAAAGTACCAAGGAAGTTTCATCCTCGGTCAATTCAAAATAAATTTGAATGTCATCCGCGTAGCAATGATAAGAGAGTTTGTACTTTTCAATAATACGACAAAGGGGTAACATATATAGAGAAAACAGCATAGGACCCAACACAGACCCCTGAGGGACACCACAGGTAATGGGGGCAATGGAAGAGGAGTAGGTACCCATCATGACAGAGAAGGACTTCTCCAATAAGTAGGATTTAAACCAACTAAGAGCCATACCCGTAATGCCAACCAGAAGTTCAAGCCTCATTAACAGGATATTATGGTCCACCAGATCAAAAGCAGAAGACAGGTCCAACAAAATTAAGACGGCAGGGCGCCCAGAGTCAGTAATTAAAAGAAGATCATTGAAGACCCTCAAAAGTGCTGTTTCCATGCTATGGCGCAGTTTAAACCCAGTTTGAAATTTATCCCAGATGTTATTCTCATTCAGATAGGTCTGAAGTTGTGATAGGACAATCTTCTCGAGGATTTTTGACAGGAACGGAAGTTGCGAGATAGGTCTGTAATTAGCGAGATTTGAGTGATCTAGGGAACGCTTTTTAAGAACAGGTTTCACTTCGGCATGTTTAAAGGCAGCCGGAACACATCCCATTGACAAGGAAAGATTGATTAGTGATAATATACAAGGCCCAATTACATTAAATCCCTCCTTAATAATGCGAGATGGGAGAATGTCGTGAACAGAATTTGAGTTTTTTGGACGATCAATAATTCCCTTAAGGGTAGGAAGTGACACTGGTTCAAACTGAGCAAGTGTCATAGAGCAGCGTAAAGCGGGGGCTTGTATAATATCAAGGGACACCTGGAGCCTATCCTTTTTCCACCGCCTCTCAGCTTGACAGCAGGTACGGCGTAGGGCACGTGTAGAGTCATTTAACCAAGGTCGGGAACAGCTTCTAGGACATTTCACTTTTATAGGGGCCACAGAGTCCAGTATGGAGGTGCATATAGCAAGTAGGGAGTTGGCAAAGTCATCAAAAAAAGACTGTGTGATGCCAGCCGTATCAGGGAGCACAGATTCAGAGAAAAACGCAGAAAGTTCAGCCACAGTCCCAGAATCAATGAAATGGCCTAGGCGTTGAAGGTTCAGATCAGTTTCGCATAGATCAGCATCAAAAATGACTGGAAAGTGGTCAGAAATCCCAGTGTTGCTAGTTTCCCTGACACTAGCAACACTGGGATGTGGTTTTCCATGAGAGAAAACCAAATCAAGTGTGTGACCTTTAGAGTGAGTTGGAGCATTTACCCACTGAGTAAGATTAAAAGAATCAGCTAAAACAAGAAAGTCTTTGGCAAGCCTATCGTCTTTCCAACAGATATGAATGTTAAATCACCAGCAATAAGAAGACGGTCATAATTTAAGCAAATAGATCCTAAAAAGTCAGCAAAATCATTGATAAAAGTCCACAACACAAAGAGCCAGGGGGGGACCAGGAAGTTCCAATAGTTGTGCTTCGAAGCTAGCAAACATAGGTGGGGACAGCTGCCGTATCCAGAATTTATTCCTAAAGACCACCGCAAGTCCTCCACCCCTACCCGAAAGCCTCGGTGAGCTGAAAAAATCACAGTCCGGAGTCACTTGGCTCCTTTGATGTGTAACCTCAGTAAATACTTTTCTTGATGATTTCAGGTCTCAGTTGCTAGTTTCAAGTCTTATTGAATACAACGTGTTTATTTTGTTCTTTATGGGCCCATTAGAGGCGGAGAAAGCAGAGTACACATTTGGATGAGCCAAACTTGTGATTGACTAGTCGCTACTTTACAAGCCTTGCAGTATCTGCTCCAAAGCTGATTAGTTGTTCTGGAACAAAAAAAACTCAGAGTTGCCGATTGCAGAGTTAACAAACTCAAAGTTAGGCCCAGATCTACCTCTCACTCGGTGCTTCCTATTTCTAAATACCAAGACATCAGTGCTTGAAACACTGTGCTTCAGACATCACAGTGGGATCTCACTCCTCAGCTGGTTGTAAGCCCCGGATTTATACATAATTGTATGTAAACGTTTAAGACTAGGCTAAAAAGAACACACAAACACATGGTAATTTATCATCCAATTATATTTATTCCACAGTACAGAGGATAATGGTGAGTGCTGGGGGTCATAAATCTACCAGAACACATACTGTATGAACAAGGACACATCTGTACCTACTGAAAATGTGAGTCTAAATCACTTGGAAAAGTAATTCTGGTGTCCCTAATTAAGTACATGTGGAATCTTAGTTACTGGCTGTCAGTGTCATGGATCAAAGAATCAGTTAAAACATATAAAATGGGTAATGACAATCTATGCAACAGCTAACATGGCGCAGAGAAGTACTATTTTATGCAACCCTTTCCTAGCAAATATAAGCAGTATATAAACATTTAACAATGCAATAATGAAACTGTAAGCAGATACAAAGTGTTTGTCTATTCCTGCAATTATATATATATAAAAAAAAGTAAAACAAATGGAAATCACACATAAAGCAAGAATTAATGATGCAGTAATGGTTACAGGGCAATTAAAATTGCTACAAATATAATAAATGAATATGTAGAGCTACATTTTAATGTGTTATAAACCATTAAGTGTTTATAGTGCTGCTTATAAAAACTAGATGATGTTAAAATAAATTTTGTGCATGTGACTCTAATCCCATACTATGCATATATTGAAAGTGTATATTAATTATTGCCACTATACACTTTGTCACGGTCCTACAGCATCTGCGGCATTATATTTCAGATGTGTACATACAAAATATGATATGGCGCTAAAGGTGGACATCAATAAATTGTCAGTCCCACTTTCTAATAAGGAACTTTTTCTAAAAGATTTATTCATTTAAAGATATTAATCAAAACCGACTTTTATTTGGCAGCTTTGTTTCACTTATAATGGCTTTTAAAAACATTTGTAATCCTATTATAAATACTAAATAGTCATCAATTAAGAACTTTAATCAGTAGGCATGCTTTCATTTTACATGACTACCTCTTCAGTACAATACATACATGTTTCAGGTATGAGTTTACAGAAGTCATTACAAATACTTTTATTAGCTTTAGAAAATGTAGGAAGGTTTTAAACATGAATTTTCAATAAGTGCCAAATAATTAGTTTGCTAAAATGCTGTTCATAGAAGCAACAGTGGGTGCTAACATTTTTCACAGTGTCAGCATTAAAGCTAAACTGAGCAGTCATCTCATAGACTGAAATGAAAAGTGGTCTCTTTGGACTAACGTGTCCAGTGACTTATTCAGCATACAATAATGTTTACCCTTTCACAAAGGGTGTGTTATTAGAAAGTGAAACCACAAACTAATAATGCACTTTTTAAAACTAAAGATGTAGGTCTCTATATTTAATCATTCTTATCCCAAAGTGGCAATAATTGTGATTACAGGAAATATATTCTGCTGTTTGTTTTTGTTTTTATATGTAAGTGTTCAGTTTAATTGTAAGGACATAGTGGAGAAGAGTGCATTTATTATTCTTACCAGTGTAGGTTATGTAATTTTAAGTCGGATTAGACAAAAAGCAACAGTTTGTTAAATATTGTTCTCTGTTATGGGCTTTTACTTTTCCATGCACCTACTGCTGGCTGAGAAAAATGTCTTGAGTTATATTGCAAAGGTTTTGTAAAATACTGCAGCTTGAAAAATAGGTACAATAGTCCTATAAAACATACTTGACTGTTGTAAGAGACAGCAGATGTCTACAGCAGCTCAAATACAAACAGTTTTCACATGGTGTGAAAAAGCTGCACGTAGTGTATGGACATGTATGCTTTCAGACTGCATGTAGATTGTATTGTGGTAGATTGTGCCCCTGCTGTGATGTGAAGAACAATATTGCACTGGTAGGAACATAAAAGCTTCCTGTGTTGGTCCATAGCCTCAATGACTGCCAAAATGACAAATAAAATGCTACATATTTCCATTATAGTTCACCTGAAATTTCCAGAGTAACGTCATGAACCTTAAATAAATAAATAAACCTCGACCCTATATTTCCTACATATATATCTTTACAGTATGTACAGTGACACATCCTTGGCTCCTGAACAGTGTCAGAATCCAGATGGACAGACATTCAACTCAGCAGCCAAAATGGCCAAATGGGAAAAAGTGTTTGCATCCATAAAACCACCCACATCACGACAGGCAGTCACACTTAAACTCCAGGACTTCTTTCAGTCTAGCATATTGTCCAAGGTTTTGGCAGCACGCTCAGACTCTGTTCTACAAGGTCAAAACATTTTGCCCATTTTTTTTTCACATGCAACATTCAATTTAATATTATGTAGTCAGCAAATCAAAATCCAGTCAAAGCATTAAGACGTTTGCTCTCAGTACACACTTCCCCTTCTTACGAAAGGCTGGATACAGTATGCATCAGGGGTTTTCAAACTATGACAACCTCCCATCTGTGTCAGGTGGATTGTACAGGTGCACAGAGGTGTTTGAGAGCAACAGGAAGCACTAGTTGTCTTTTTTGGCCCTTTAATTTCCAAGTTAAAAATGAGTGGATCTATGTGATATATGTATCTTTAGATTCAATGGGCCATAGACTTTCAGAAGACATTGCTATATCCAGTACCCATGACTAATAAGCAGACAGTTCTTCATGGGTACAGTGCAAACAGGAAGAGCTAATAGCTAAGACAATTGCTAAAATGCTTTTAATGGGGCCAAAATCTTTTATTTTGTTTTTTAAAGAAAAGAAACAAAGATAAGAAAAACTCCTAATCCTCTAGCCATAGTCTGTGCTTCTCAGATATCAGCATGTAGTCAAGTCACAAAGCTAATTACATTCCTTTAAAAAAATAGTCACCATTGTTCTAAATGATTTTCTGGATTCCTCAATGAGTCTTCTAAGTATCTGGGTTAACCAACAACAACAAAAAACCCTTGTCTACTCAGTAAAAAGAAGATTTTAAACTTGAAATCTTTCTCATTTTGCACCTTTGAAACCAAATGAAAACAAAGACAGCAGTAGATAGTAGGAAAATTAGGAAATGGATTTGAAGAGACACCTCTTGCAGTATGGTGGCACAGTAGTAGAGCAGTAAGTACTGTTGCTTCACAACTAGAAGATCCTGTTTGTCCATTTAAGGTGGACACCTTAAATGGACCCCAAAAAGCCCCCTTTCTTCTGACTGCCCAACTGCTGGAAGCTTGCTGAGGAGCAGCACTGATTATCTGAGAGTTATATCCTCCTGAGAACCAGCCCATTCATTTATGTGTCCTCTGTAATGGACATTTGTTTTTGACTTATTTGAGCTAACCTACTAAGTCCTGATGTGCTAAATAGATGACATCCTGGGATTTCCATTGATATTTCATGGGTTTTGTCTTTTATCTCCAAAGAGGAAGGAAATCACAAAAAAGTTCAATAGAAAGATTGTTTTTTCCTCGCTTCTCAGGAGGATATTTCTGGGTGTGCTGTGTATGTAGCCAATAGCACAAAGAAATCAGGTTTCTGTATGTCATGTTATTGTAAGATAACATAACATAAGAAGGAAAAGTGCGCTTTTAAAGGTAAACTTCAGGAGTCTACATTAGATTGCACTAATTTTTAAAGAATTACAGTTACTGTAGTTCCAAAACTTTGAGAATAATCATCCACCAAACAGAAAAATATGCCTGTTAAGAGAACACAGAGTGTGGGCACAGATATGCATCAGTGGGGGAGCACAATATCAGGCTTTGAAAACTCCTGGTCTAAAGACTTCTGTAGAGTTCCTTGTTAACTATTTGGCACATATACGTACATCATTTTCATATTGTGACCAAATGTACAGACGTATGCATACCAGCACATATATCATATCCTGACATAAATAAAAAATGTCATGCACTACAAAGGTGTTCAAATGCAGCAACATGAGATGGTAACTACAGTATATTCCACTGTAAACTAGTGCAAAAAAGGATAATGAGGTTACGCTGTTGATTAACTACAGTATTAGAGAATGATTTTGGCTTTTGTGGTGGGTTCAAGACGGTCTGGATCACACAGACTGGAAACAGATGCACTCTTGTGTAGTGTGGAAACCGGGCATGTGAAATAACAGCATAGTAAAATGAGGGTGACAAGCAGTGCGGCTGCTCCATACATCCTTACACGAAGGCTTAAAGGACAGATTCACAATTTTTCATGCTTCAGAAATAGCCAGATGCTCATCTGAACACTGAAACGGTTGTAGTTATAATTATTTAAGTCTATACCAAGCATCCATATGTAGAACTACGTATAATTTGTTTAGACTTAGACTTCCAGTTCATGCAAAAACACATTAGGATTTATGCTTGTTATTACTATTATAAATATTCTTTTGAAAATTTGGCTTAAAAGATTAAAGTAAATGATTTCCAAGGTTTTAAATTTCATCTTTGTGTCAGGTCAAGTCAAATTATTACAGGGTGTGTATAAAAATGAATAACTTTAAAAACTAGCTATATTAAAACAATTCTATTGCAATATAAGAAGGGTTGATTTTAAAAATCGAGTATATGGCCTTTTTTTTAACTATCTTCATAAACACTTTTTTTAAAAAACATTTTTAGCTCTTATTGACTGAATTTGGATCATTTTAAAGGTATACATTAAAAGGTCTTCTCATTCAGTTTTGTGCAGCCCTTAGTAGAACACCCTGAACACTGGCTAAAATTTTTCAAGAGATGTTGTTTAGTTGTTAACATTTGCCAAAAATAAGCATAGTGGATTCTGTCCACTATCACCTAAACTGGAAGCACACTGTGTAGGGTATGTCTTCATGGCTAGTTTTACTGTTTCAGTGTTCACACAGGCACCTGACTTTTTTATTTACCATACCTGTAAATGTTTTTACCTATTATTTAAACAGTGACATTTATGCCTGCTATGTGCCCATAGTTTTTGGGTTTTTTTGGATTTGGGTCAGAGATGTGAGGTGGCTTCATCTTCTTTAAAGGGAAAGAGAGGCCAATGGGACTCATCTCCCATACTTCACACACACTGATAATTCAGTCATTTCAACATTCGAGCTGAATCACTTCGGCTCATTCTTTAGTCCATTTGGTACAAATACTGAAACATCTTTGTAAGTGAAAGCGCTCCCTTCCAGTTCAGTCTGAAATGAAACAGGCTCCAGGTCCAGCCTGCATTATATCCTATGAGAAAAAAGAGCAAATACCCAGGAAACACCACAAAAGTGTCTCCCAGCAGCAGCAACTATGGGAAACAAAACACCACCAGCAGGTGGATCTGAGGTATTGCAAGCAGATGAATATATATATAGATATATATATAAATAAAGGGATAGTTGCTGTGGACTGTACAGAGTCTCAGTTGTTGCTTTAATGCTGCATGCCCTGTTTTTCTGCTTTCCGTATCCTCTGCAAAGAAAGTGTCTTGTGGGATATTAAGGCCTTGGATGGCCCAGAGGCCACACGGAAACAGAAAATACTATAGAGTTTCACACAGGGTGGAATGAAAACTGAATGGCCGATCTGCTATCAGTATGTTTTAAGAAGCATGAACAGGACTGATCTGTGACTAAGACGACAAGTACTTTCCGCTGTGATGCAGTATATTTCACAAATCCAGCCCTTATTGTTCAAAGGATCAATTCATCCAAAATACACATTTCTTTATTCATATCTTTTGGTATCTAAAAATAGAAAATTTAGAGATTCTTTTAAAATCTCTGCCAGCACAATACCATGAAGGTAATTCGTTTGTGGTCCATTACACTTAACTCAATGCTAGCATTCTCATGCTATCATTTCTCCAGTAACAACGCTGCAAGCTTTTTTCCTAATCTGGTTTAGCTTGTTAGCATGGTGATTTTAGGTGGTAACAAAGAGAGTTTGGACCCTGGCAGACTCTCAGGTACATTTTCATGACAGAAAATACTTCCACCTACATTTACATCATCTTAATGTTTAGATACTTCTGGACAAATAAAACCAAAAAGTACCAGCCAGATAAATAGGGTGGAGTAAAATGAAATTGGCGAATCCTTTATGAAGCCAGCTGACAGGCTGATGGTAAGAAATGGGAAGAGAGTAACTAAAGCATCTAACCTAACAACCTTCTGGATGGATTTTGTTTACACTAACATGCTGTGGCTAGTTAAAATAGCTACTAATAGAATCTCTTTTGGTAGAGTTTGGATGAAAGGATCCTTTACAGTAAGGTCTCCATTTGGTCTCTACTTACTTTTTGATAGATTTGCTTTTCTGTTTTTGCATCATGAGGGTTTTCTATACTTATTGCCAGTCACTGCTGTGTTCCAAAACAGTGGAAAAGAAACTCAAGTGTAAATCACTGGCCCTTTGCCACGGCTGCCAAACGAACTTAGCCTCAGTCCCATGGTTGACTGTCTGAAGATCAATCTGGCTCTGCAGTTTGTCCTGAGCTCATGAGTGTGAATGTTTGGACAGTGTGTTGTTTGGAAAGGAGAAGGGAGGGTTTCCCGTTAGACGAGATTAGTTTAAGGCTTACAATTTCTTTTTTTTAATCCTTCCTTTGTCATTTTTTTTTTAAATAGTGGTATATCCTATAAAAGTATTACTGTAAAAGAGTCATGCTACAGAACTGTTTTGTTCTCTAGATCCCACTTGGCCTGATTAGTCCACTCCTCCTGGACAGATCCCTACTTATCGCTCCTTCCTAATCTCTATTAATTATGGGTTATTTATGCTAAACCATGTATGTGTATTCCTTCCACAGACCCATCATCCACACGCTCACATCTTTTCTTCACCTTTCTTTTATCTTAGTCCAGAGATCATAGTGGCTCAGCCAGGGTCCTTTATACCAAAGCTTTTATTTAAACATTACTTGGGGCCATGTAAGCCTACACTGCCCTCCTTGGTGCTGCTGCTGCGCCCCCAGCACCCCGCAGCTATACTCATACTCCTCTGTGCTGCTGCTGTGACCCCTCTATCGCGTTCCACTTCACACTGGCTGAGCGTGCGCTCAGTCCGGCCTGGCTGGCTGGGTGAGCATGACCCCGACCCTCCAGGCTGCTGAGAGGAGATGGTGCGAAAGATGTGGTTCCGTTTCCGGAGGAAGTCTCCTCCAGCTGTGCCCAGAGCAAAGCTGCCCTTCCGGAGGACCATACGGGTACTGGCGGTCTTGGCAGGGCGAGACCTTTGGTTGTACTCCAGCTGAGATAGGTGGGAAGCATAGCCATCCAGGATGAACTGGAACAGATTAACAGTCAATTAAACTGGGTTTACTCAGCATCAATGCAATGCATCAATTGTGGGCTAATTTCTAATTTACCACAATTAATTTACTATCAGACCTGGCACTGGTGCTGCATTTTCTTTGTGGGCCTTCCCACTATATAGATATGAGATGGAGGCAGGCCAATAGAAGTGTACACTGATATGTCCTTGGTGGAGCCATAGGCAGCAAATATCCTCATGTTGGCCTAATCAAATACAAAGAGTTTAAACTTTTAGACATTAGAAGGATTTTGCTGCATTGCTATTACAGACTCTCCCTGCCCTCACTTACCTCGTTGATGAGGGTTTTGAGGAAGTTGGCCTTGTGTCGGAGAGGGTCATGCACCAGGCCGTCGCAGAATGAGACAATGCCATTTGGGAAGTTATGCTGGGAGAGCCAGGCAACAACACGCTGCTTCTGCATGTCAGGACGACCTGTGACATAGACTATCAGATAGCCCAAGTCCTGCCAGTACCTACAAACAATAAAGAATAAAAATCCTGAGAAGGAGTCACGTTTGGATTAGCTGACTTCCATGCTAAAAGGGAGTGATATGTTGTTCAGAAAATTAATATTCTGCCATTACTTCACATAAATATTCCCAAGATGCAGCACATGTAAAAACTACAAATACCAGGGGAGTAGTATTTATTCTCAATAGTTTAGAAGAAAACTATAAAATAACAAAAATGTGTGAAAGAAAATGTGTTTTTCAATTTTACATTTTTCAAAACATTCACCTTTGGCTGTAACAGTAATGTGTAAGCTTCACACAACAATTAGTCCTGCAAGTACCTGAGCTGAGAGAGTGGAGAACCCCAGCCTCAGTACCTTTGTCCATGCAGCAAGTAGACCATGTGTTTGTGGTCATTTATCCATTTATGCCTTCACTGTGGAGAGGAATGTTTTGCATTGTGTGATGTTTTTGACCTAGAGAAGCAATTCTTGTGTTGCTTCTTCTGTCTTACTAACATACAAAAGGGGCAGACTTTAGACCAGATTCAAATGTGAGATATGTGGCTCCATGTGAGATGCAGAGTGTAGTGAACTGCTCATATCTGCATATGAATTTTCCACCATGAAGTATGGAGAACAAGTTGCCAAGACAACATTCCACAACAATCTGTTTTGGTCTTTGCCACGGAGTTTTTGTTTGTGTCCACAACTTTGATTTGTACTATCTAGACGTTTTACACTATATATTACTGCAGAGTAGTATTCCTACCAAGCATGCTGGTGTTCTCCTTACCTTACCACATCCACAGCCCCTGCTCGAACCTTAGGGTCACTCCCCATTATTGAGACGCTGGCAGCAAATGACCCGTCAATGCTGAATACAACAAACTCTGTTCCTCGTGGTACAATAGTAAGATAGCTGTCTGCAAATGTGTGGTCGCCCCTATTAGAGAAACAGCAACTGGTAAATATGATGAAATTCATACAAGTATGCGTCTCTCCTTGTGAAATTACTACAACTCAGCATACCTGACCACCATTTTGACAGGATATACCCCGATACCCAGCCTCTTGCTCTCTGGAATTACATAAGAGACACGTCCACTGTTGTTAGTGAGCTCCGTGTCAAAGTACACCCACTCTCCAGAGGGAGGCTGGGTCATGATGTGAATGTCAATCTGCAAGAAAAAGAAAAAAAAAAACAAAACATGGCTTGAATACAAACCATCTCTTTTTTCTTTTTGTTCCTAACAGCCAAACATGTCAGTCATTACCTTTTCTCCAGTTAGTGTGACCATGTCCAGAGGACCATACATGAAACGTCCCGTCAGTGTCTGCACTCCATCCTCTGTGAACACGGCGTCATTCACGCGATGATTAGCTGTCACATTCTGAGAAGCAACCAAAACAGGAAATCAGTTTCAATTCTCTAAAGCCTCTCTTGAGACTTCTCTTACTGTTTTTGCTGCCAAAATGAGATGACGAGAACTTGACTGAAATGTTAATCAGCTCATTGGAGGTGCTTTTTTCCTAAATTGTTTGTCCTGTGAAATGCCTCTTTGGCACATTTGGGACTAACGTATTGTCTTCAAGAACTTTTTGGATACCTTTTTTTCCAGAATAACTGAAATCCTCTACTTATGTCTTGCTGCTTATATCTTATGCAGGGCTATGGGCTATTCTATTCTATTCTATTCTATTCTAGTAAATGTTTAGAGAGAAAATGTTTTCTTGGTAGATATGCTAGTAACTAACAGATATCTGAAGTATGAAAATCAAAAAACTTGCTTAATCTTTAACAATAGCTTATACACAGCCTTGTCAAAAGAAAGCAATGATAATCTAATATTTAGTTGGAACAAATTTAGCTTGGCATTATTTCAAATGTTTTATGCTTAGCATGTTAGTGGGGTAATTAAAGTTGGATGTGAACTAGATGTGAACGTGAACAGTATGACAATGGCTGCCTGTCTCTCAGTGTCGGCCCTGTGACAGGCCGGCGATCTGTTCTGGGGGTTTCCTGGCTCTCGCCTTATGGTAGCTAGGATAGGCTTCCCCCATGACCCTTAATTGGACAAGCAGAAGAAAATGGATAAATGGATGGCTCTAGTATGTGTGACATGACATTTTCTGATGATAAATTAGTCTTTTAGGGAATGATGTTGAGGTCTCCAAAGTTTGGATCATTAGAAACTCAGATTTTCTTTGTAAATTTGCCTTTCAGGTAAATAAAACATCCATTTTTCTCCCTTTGTGTCATTTTTGCTGCTGCCTGAAATACTTCTAAAGCCAAACCTATGCCCTCCGAAAATATAACAGAGATACTTTATGGATGTTTAAGTCAAAAATCTCTCTTTTGTATCCACATCTTAAAAGTTCAGCATTGCCTCTGTCAGGTGGAGATACCATAAAGACCTCTTACCCGAATTTTAACATGAGTCCTCTTTCGAAGCCACTTCTCCCGAGGTTTTGAAGGAGTAAATTCAGACACTTCTTTACCATCCAGCTCCAAAATACCAGAATTCTCATGTCTCATTACCTGCAACAGGAAATGAAATTAACATTAATCAGAAGAATGAAAATGCTGAGTATGAATGTCTATGATGTAGATTCTGTTCTCTTTAATGTTTATGGGGGAAAAAAAGAAATGTAGAAAGCTTGGTGAACCTATTGTACCAAATTTTCTGTAAAGGAATGGGGTCTTATATTTAATTTTAAAAAAGCAATGACTGAGATTATCATCCCTGGAACTATGCAACTTAAAACACTTTAGTGATTACAGCTCTCAAGACATTTCCAGTCTCATCAAAGAAATAAAATCAATTGAAAGAGAACCTGTCTGAGTATAAATGAGACAACGTCCGTAGATTCCCAGTAGGAGGCATGGAAAAGATGAGGCAGAGCCACGGTTGGAAATGCTGTCAGGGCATCAGGACAGTAAAGAGCATAGTCCATCCTCTTACTGCCCCACCACCGAGAGGCAACTACAGCAGTGAGGGGAAAAACAGACAGTCAGAACATCCACTGTGCTGATTTTAGCTTAGTGTTTTTCACTGAAGGTTTGACTAAAAGGCACTAGGGCTAGGTTAAAACTGGACAGTGGTGAGTAGTAGAAAGGTTTGAAGTGCACACTGTTCCCTCTCTTTTTTTCTTGTAATGCAGTGGTTCCCAACCTTTTTGACTGATATATCCCCAAAGCCCTCAAATATACCTCCACCGATTCCACAGTGTGTTCCAAACATGATCCCAATGAATGCTATTTTAAACTCTACGATGTTTTAAAAGACACATGTGATTAACTGTAGTGAAGCAATTCGTTCATTCTTTGTGTTGCAAAAGTAAAAAAATGTTTGTTGCTACTGTTTAGGGCGATCGCGGCTCAAGAGTTGGCAGTTTGTCTTGTAATCGGAAGGTTGCCGGTTCGAGCCCCGGCTCGGACAGTCTAGGTCGTTGTGTCCTTGGGCAAAACACTTCACCTACCGCCTACTAGTGATGGCCAGAGGGGCCGATGGCGCGATATGGCAGCCTCGCTTCTGTCAGTCTGCCCCAGGGCAGCTGTGGCTACAACTGTAGCTGCCTCCACCAGTGTGTGAATGTGAGAGTGAATGAATCGTGGAATTGTAAAGCGCTTTGAGGGTCTCAAAAAGCGCTATATAAATGCAATCCATTATTATTATTATTATCCACGACTTGTATTTGTCCACTGTTTTATCTATGAACTGTTAACATCCCTAAACTGCAATATATGACTTGGATACAGCAATTTATTTGATATGATGAATTTAGTTAGCGCATATAGAAATAAATTAGTATACATCAATTTTTACTACTATTTGGGCTGTTTTATTTTCCCACATAAATGGGATCTCTTAATACTCATTTTTATCTCCACAGACTTATTTGTAGCCACTACTAGTGTATTCATGATTCATAATGCTAAAGCATCTGAATTTACTTATAGTGGGCTTTGGTGCCGTCTCTGTCTTAAACAAAGTGTTTAACTTCCTTCACGCTTTGTTTGAGATAACTTTCTTTTGACTGGCTGCATCTCGCAACCAGAAGGTGTGATCAACAGGTGGGTGGGGCTTCTGCGTGCCTGAGATGATCACATTAGCAATATCTGCTCTCAGTGATGTCATATAGATGTAGCAGCAAGGGGAAAGTCTTTAGAGCAATCTGACGCTTTAGGCTCACAGGGATCACTTACACATATAGTACACTGACCTTGTTATTTAAAACTTAGACCATGTTTAATATCAAAATCCATCGTGTCATAAAACATCAGTATATATTTTTTGAGATTTTTCTGCCAACACCAAAAGTAGCTACTGAGGTACAAGTAAGCCTGATTGGGAATCACCACCAGGACAAGAAAACAGTGGTTCTCAAGGAATTAAGTTCAGAAAGGCTCACAAGAAGGATTATGGACCTCCAGTGTAATTACTGTAACTACTTGGGAGTACTATCTGAGAGAAAGGAAGAAGCCAGAGGAGGAAGGAAAGAACACAGGGAATGAATACAGACTGTAGCATCTTTCCCTCAAGGTCCTCTTACTACAGCTCCCAGGGTACCTTTCTCTATGTTCTTCAGCACCCCGGGCGACGGGGGTGCCGAGCTGATGTCAGTGATGTCAGACGTAACATCAGTGAGGTCAGAGGTCATGTCAGAAGTCATGTCAGAGCTAACGTCCGAGCTGTGCTCGGACTCCACACCATTGGATCTCGGAAAAACCTGACGAATTTTCTTGCGCAACTGAGGCGGTGTGCTCCGAGAGGCAAATCTATGGTAGGGTAGATGCAGCTGTGACAGCAGACTGGGCCTTTTAGTGTGGCTCACTTCACATTTGCTTGCTAAGAGGATGTTTGGAGGGAGGAAACGAGAATGTCAACATGTAAACTTCCAGCTTCTGGACCAAAAATTAGATCAGAGACACAATGTCAGAGGTCAGCTTACTCGTAGCGATGTTGGAGGCGGTGTAAGAGTCAGCTAAGCCTGACACCTGGCTGGCTATGCTGGCCTCACTGGCTCTACGGGTGCAGCGAAAGTGAGGAATCCCTGGTGATGTTGATGATGGATGCTGACCATCAACAAGAGTATGCGAGTGAAGGGTATCCACTGCGGATAAAGAGGAGTTATAGTCATATTCTTTATTCACATATGATCAATTATTTCTATGATTATGAATAATTCAAACACCAATATAAAATAATTACATTTTTTAATCACTCATGCAAGGAGAAACAAGTTGTAAATACAACATGTTACCTTTTGAGTTTTAACCATTTGATAAATTTAAGTCTCACATTCACTTTTTTAACTCTGCTTTTGGTTTCCTCCAGATATCTTCCTGCTTAGCTACTACATGTTCCACTATTTTCACCCAATAGTCAAAGAACTCTGTTTGCTATTTGCTGCTGAGCAGTTAGTGTAAAATTGCTTTTTAGTGCTTAATTTGTCTGAGAAGAGACAGGAGTCTGAAGTGGCAGAAAAATTAGAGTCATTAGAGTGAACCAAAATGATAAAACTGCAATCAGCTCGCTAATCAAATAATAGAACCTCAAAATGAATTCAGTGGGTAAGTACAGGTTTACCCGCAGCAGATGGCTGCATCTCCTCAAGCGCGGTTCTGTTGGATATTTCTTCCTGTTAAAAGGGATTTTTTTTCTCCCCACTGTCAGTAAGTGCTTACTCATAAAAGGTTGTCTGATTGTTGGGGTTTTCTCAATATTATTTTAGGGGTTTACCTTACTCTGCAACTTCCCTGTTGGCAAAACAGGTGTTTTGAACCCCACAAACACAAAAAGCAACTGAGCCATAACTAATGTTAAAGAGCCATAAACATCAACAGATGAATCAGTCAATATACTGGAATATTGTATTTTTTAATCACCAAATATCAGTAATGGTCTTAAAAAATCCTATATTGTTAGAAGCTCTAGTTTTAACCAAATCCAGACCACATTAGAAAAAAAAATAACAGGATAAAGGAGATAAAGAGAACAAATACACACTCTCTGTGTTGCTCTGGGAGGTCTGCCAGTTGAGGACAGGCACAGGGATGGAGGTCTCACTGACAGTACTTTCCTGGTTGCGATGTGATGCTGTACTGCCAGACTCTATCAGAAGCTGGGGGTTACTTTGCACAGTTTCAACTGAGCCAGACAAGGGGTTAAAAAAAAGTCAACAACTTGTATTACATAAAGTTCTGCCGCAAAATGTCTCAGGAAGTGTGCCTTTCTTTTTTGTCTGTGTTTGCGTGTGTGTCAACTCACCCAAGAAAGCCGAATGTCCATCACCCAGAGGAAAGCGCTGATAGCGGGGGACACTACAGGGAGGCAGCAGGTAGAACCTCTTGTCTAGGAGAGGCTCAAGACGAGAGGCGGAGGGGTCAGCTGGATGAAACATGTTGTAAACCTGCTGGCAGGCTGGACGCAGCGCAGACACTAGAGCAGGAAACACAGCAAGACGTTTTAAATAAACAGACTGGTGTGACTAGTAACACGGGACACTGTGTATATAAACCATAACTTTAGATAGTAGGCTGGAAAATACATTACAGTTTTACTGAGTTGATGCAGTTCTCACATCATCGATGTAATTCTCTCCACTCCTTTTGGAGATCATTTATCTGAATTTCATTAGTGGGACCACACCTTGAAGCACACCCTTTCTCAAAAATGAGAAGCTGTTTGTTCTTGTTTTTGTGCCTTACCCTGTCTCCTTTTTTCAATTGATTCATTTCTCATTAGTACATTGGGATCTTTCCAGTCTGGGATTTGCCGCCAGTCCCCTCTGAGGCCCTGAGGCCTTCCCCAAACCTCAGCCTCAATTCATGCTCAAGTCATCTGCCATTTTCTACTATATCTACTGCTGTAAAACCTAAATGAGGATGTGGTCCCGGCTGAAATGCAGCTCTTAACTCTGTAACACACTTCCCCACTAACTTGAGAATTTCTTATTGTATTTGCACACACTGCTATTGTTTCTACCCATTAGTACCACACACATTTTGTTATTGTGTTGAAGCACTTCTCATCTGAATCTCATAACTAATCAAAACATTTTCCGTAACACTGAGCATTGCATTATTGTTTTTAATCAAATCCCTTCAAACTTCTTTCAAAGTCTGTATGAAAGACTAAGGCCAGTAACACACTGTCAGTGGAAGAACTGTTTTACTCAATCGTTTTGGTGCAATTCTCCCATCAGAAAAGTCACTGTCATTACTAAATTTGGATGAGCAGCTGACAAATCTGCAACAACTCTGCTCTGAAACTTGTACTAACAAGGTGTACTTAATAAAGTGGTCAGTGAGTTTGTACAGGATGTATAGTATACACATGTGTGTAATTGGCAGTGCCATGGCATTCACCTGTAACACAAGATTGTGAGTATTTATTTCTATTTGTTTCAACTAAACTTCTTCTGACAAAGTGTTTCTATTTGCTTTTACCCAAAGGACAATTTCACTGCTAACACCGAGAGTGTGTGAGTGGATTTGCTCTTTCACACATGTTTGAAAAAAGTTCCAAGTAGCTTGATTGAAAACACTAATGCCGTGCTGGACAGTATTCAAGAAAGTGACAGATGTAGAGTTCTAAGAATTATATAGGTTCGATCACTGGCTTCTCACAGTCCTTGAGCTCTCTAATGCATCCATCACAATATGAATGTGTGTTTATGTTAGATAGAAAGCACATATACAGAAAAAAGTGCATGTGTGTATGAGGCAAGTTTTTGGTGCTCAGGTAAAGTAGAAGCACTATATAGGAACCAGTCCATTTAGTACTAAATTATAAGTAGAAACAATAGCTGATGTGAGAATTGCACCAAAGTGATTGATAAAAACTGTAATAGGACTGTCGTCTTTATATAAAGCTTGACAACTACTTGCTGATGTAAACTTTCCACTGGTCTTGGTCTGACTACACCATAGACTCTCTAGTGTTTGTCACAGTGTCTACAAACAACAGCAATAAAAAACTATGCCCATATGAAAAATAAAAGAAAATGTGTATAACCACAAACAATCAATGTTTATATCCCATCATAATCACTTTGTTTTACACTTAAACTACTATAGTATGTCCTTTTTGAAATCATACCTTTATCCATATGAATCTTTATGCCCTAATTTGATGTGTGATTGTACTGTCATATTTCGAGAGTATGGAGGATACTGTACTTTTGCCAAAGTGGCATGTTATTTAGTTGATAGATAAGAATATCTTCACCGGTGGTAATTCCAGGACATTTTCAAGGCAAGCAGCACAAAAATATTTGACTCTTTATGTATTTTATCAGTATAAGAGACCGATAAAACTGCATCTACCAACAACTTATTTTCATAATATTGAACGTTTTAAAGTTATTCCGATATTACTTTGGAAAACCATGAGAAATAAATGGCTGTGTAAACAAAGAAATGAAACTAAACATCCGACAGCAACTGTAATGATTTCCTTTTTTTTTTTTTAAAGTCCACATGTTACGCCAACAGCTGCAGGTCAGTAATCTGTTTCTTTAAAACCTCAAAGGACACAGTGCAGTCAGAGTGTGGCTGTGTAAGCACTTCTATCACATATTTCTCTTTTTCAAAAGCATGACTTCTAACCTCTGACACCTGCCTCCCAGCTGCTGGAGACATGCATTTCACACAGGAAGAAACACGATGTGCTACAAATAACCACTTCCTACTATGACCTGTGACGAACATCAAATTAGACCAACAGCAAAATAAATGATAGGAGCATAAAAAGGGAGAAAATCCTTCCCCACCATCCAGAGTGGGCACCACAGTCTTCCTCAGTGCAAGCACCAGCCCGAGTGGAGAGCCGAACAGGAAGAAGTCAGTCACTTCAAATTCAAACTTCCCCAGAGATCCTCCCTCCAACATGGTGCTGTTGCTGGAATGCCGGGATCCAGCCTCTCTGTGGAGAACGCTGGCGTGAAGGCTGCCCAGAAAGAAACAAAATACACTAGAAGAAATCTTTGAAGAATTCGTGGCATTTGTTTTAAGTTCTGTGTCTCACCTAGAGAGGAAGGCTTGGTGGTGTTTGATGGTGTCCAGCTCGTACGTGGAGGAGTCACTGCGTTTGCGTGGTAGCTGCTTCTTGGGGTCGTCAGGCCCAGAGCAGTGAGGGATGTCAATGTTGCTGCGGCTCAGATGGCGGCTTCCTTCGAGGGATGGCGAGGAAGAAGAGACACTGTTTATGACGATACCAGGAGAAAGAAGTTCTGTGTCCTGAGAGAGAGGGATGAAAGAGGATACTGTCAAATATGTGATCGAAATTATTCCCACAAGTCTTTAGTTCTTTGGAATGACTTAGGTGTTTGTAATAGCCTTATAGTTTTATGGATAGCACTCTCAAACTGTAGGTTATTTTGCCAGGACTATACTCACTATAATTTGGCAACTATCTGGTGAATGGTAATAAAATTTTGCACTAACATTCATAGTCTTGAGATGCCTCACAAAAAGAAATATCCAGAGTCTTTGTCTAGCATAAATGAGACCAGCAGAAAAACATGTTACCATAGTGAGCTGCACCTGCAATGTGACCCCATTTATTTTTAAGTTGCTGATTGTTTATGTTTTAGAAAATCAAGGATGGTTTAGCTTTTACAGTTGCTATTTTGTAACAAGTTACAAGATCATTGCACTTGAAGGACTACAAGATTTTGCTTTAACTTTAGCTGTACGGATATCAAAAATTGCCTCAGTACCCTTAAATGTGACATAAGATCTGTGATAACTCTTTACCTTTTCTTCATGCAAGGCTGAAATTGTATGAATTGTAATAACCTTTAACTGAGTTTATGACCAGAACATGCACCTCCAAAACTGATGTCATACATCACTGCATTACTTCTACTTTGTATGTATTACCTACTAATAGATGTAATACATTAATTTATGCTAAACTAGGCTGCTCTAGTTTAGCATTCAGTTCCAGGCACCGCTGTGCCACACTGTGTATTGTCTTGCAGACCCACTAGCATGGCTTCACAGTCTTGTTACATCTAATGTACACAATTTCTTCATATATTTTGCCCCAAGGGTCACACATTTAGCACACTGTACTGCATTTGACAACATATCACTTACAGTAAAAACAGGATAAGCCACACCATTGCGCGCTCATGGACATACACAAATGAAAATTGTCAGATAAGTTCATATAAAGCAAGGATGGAGTTGAATGTAAGAATGCAATGCATTGAACATGTTGGCTAGTTTTCCACGTATTTTAGCATAGCTAAACACAGCTTCTGGTATCAAGAATGGACTGTATATAAAAGATGGATGTGGCCACTGTTACATTACATTGTCTTTAGCTAAGCATTTTAGCCATCGGCATCTGAGCTACTGAACCTAAAAATAACTAAGAAGGAGTGAAGCTGACCGATAAACCGAGAGACACTGAACAGTCCTTCTTGACACCAGTGGGGACCATAATGTACATCGGCAGGTTTGTTTTTTTAAGACTTTTTAAGACTTCAGCATTTGTTTCATTTTTTAGACCCAGAAGCTACATCCATCTTTTATATACAGTCTACGGTATCAACAGCTTGGTATGTCATCAAAGAATTGAAGTTGATACCTGGACACTAATGGCACTGCCCCGTCTGCTGCTGTTTTGGCTTTCTGATACCGTCACAGAACTGCTGCACAGCGCATCAAAGCCCAGAATACCCCCAACACAGTCCCCAATAACACACACCTGTATTATAAAGCAAAGCACAAAAACATGAGTATGCACACTAAATCAGCCTTTATCTGCACAAGCAGTGCCAATCCAAAAAAAACAGAAACCCAACCTGGCCATTAAAAGAAGCTCCTTCCAAAGATCTGATGAAGTCGCTGTAAACCTGATTGGCTCGTAAGATGACGGTTGCCACGGCATCTTGGTACTGTGGTGCAGAAGTAGCCAGAAGAGGAAGCGCAGCCAGTGGAATGTGGTCCTGACTGCTGGATAGACAGCTCTCATCGTAGCTGTAGGGGCTAAGACTGCAGAGCAGAGAGAAGTGGCTTTATGTCTATAATCAGCTTGCACGTGTATGACAGCATGTTATTAAAATGCTGCTTGCTCACTTGGACACAAGCGAGAATGCTTCGACACACACAGCAGGACAGGGTACCATTCGAATGGCAATGCGGCCCAGTGCTGAAGGGTAATGGACCCTCATCACAGCCTCAAAAGCTCCACTTAGCGTGTTTACATCTCCCTGTTTGCTGTTCTGTTCTCCTTCAAGACAAGCAAAGGCTCATTATCAATCATTGCCATAAACCACAATCATAAGGCCTTGCACATTTTGTTTGAAAATTAAAAGACTTACTGTACTGCATAAATGAACATCTCCTATACCGATTGTGTTATTGGTGGGGGCTCGTTCATTTAAATAAATATATACATATAACATATATAACACTTTCCTAGTCTTAGCTAATCATAACTAGCCACTATAATTTTGTTTTAATTCACTTTTCACATGTTGTTTGTTTTAACTATCTGACCTAGCTAAAAACAAACTGCTTTTCATTATTTAGTTGTTTTTGTTTTCTTTAAAATGACATATTTTATAGTGTAAAAGTATTTCCTGTAAATATCCTGGTAGGCAATTGTTGTTATTTTTTCTATGACTGTATGAAGTGTATCTAGCCGTTAATGTCTTTGTGCTTAGATTATTTCATTTGAAAACTTTATAAGGCTTTAAGAGATCCTATCACCTGGTACTTAGTATGAAAAAAAAAAATCATTTTTCAATCTTTTCTATCCTTGATCAAATTTAATAATGGTTGAATTTTTTTGATAATAAATTAATTTCCTTTTTTTTTCTAATTATTATTGATTATTGATGTAAATGATATTTTTAACACAGAAAAATGAAAACCTAACTATGCTAATTTTAGCTTTAAGAATGTATTCTTATTATTTTCACTCTTGTACTAAACAATCAGTTAATCCAAAAATAGTCTATAATGTAATCTATAATGAACTTAGTAGTTAGTTGGATTGTGGGAAGAATTTTGAAGGTTTGACTTAGGTTTTCTGTACCAGAGCCAGTGTCCAGTATGTTGCCTCCATGCAGGACCAAAATGAGTACATGGATTTTGGAAGGCTGTACACACTGCTGAGATGAACAATCCTGCAGGTAAGAGAAACAGGAAAAAAGCAGGAAAATAAAGGTGGGCTGAAAGGGATAGAGGCAAAAGGGAGTAAAGGTATACGCTGCAAGCAGTATTACTTAAAAGGACAAGGACATTATGGAATGCAAGAGGAGGAACTGGGAACTGGACCTTCAATGGCAAAGATTCAATTAGTTATCTGTAACAAAAAAAAAAAAAAAAAAGCAAGAAAAGACAACATTTTGTGCTTAAATGAGCTATGAGTTCAAAATAATCAAGTCACACTTTGCTTTAGAGAAGACCAGTGGTGAGCTAGCTACATTTACATTTCATTTTGAAGAGAAAAAATAAACCCTAACCAGATTTTTCCCTTTTAAGGACACAACACTAGACAAGAGGAGGAAAAATCTTAAACGTCACTCCTGAAATTAAATTCTAGGGTCAAGCTTTATTTTGGATTCTAGCTTCACTTCTCTGGCGCGGTGACAAGACGCTATAATGTAGAAGGAACAGTACCATCTACAAGCCCTTTAATTATAGGTGTCGGTGTAAGAAAGACAGGAATTAAATGCAAAAACACTGAAAAAATGGCACCTCTATCTGTGTCTCCAGATTGACGGCATACTCCCCGACCGACTCCTGGTACAAGGTTTCTGTGAAAACAAATTATGGACTTTATCACTGATGACAGAAGAGATGGCCTAAACTATAAATTCTGAGTCCTGTAGTCCTCAGGATACACTGGGCTTCATTTACAAACAGAGTAAACTGTGGCACTGTTCCCTCTGCGGGGGGGCCGGGGGGGGGGGGGGGGGGGTGATGTTTTTGTATTAATTCTCCAGTCCTCATGTGTCACTTCATTCAGTTAAAAAAAATGAGAAAAATAAATAGATAAAACATGATGGCAATCATCGAGGGATTCAAAATGTTTGTAGCCCACCAACCAATGGGTGATGTCATGGTGACTATGTCCATCTTTGATATACAGTCTGAGTTAACAAAAAGTGCATAGACATAAATCTTAAACTGTGTGTGTGTCCATAAGCTTTCCATTTGGATGTTTGCCCAGTAATTGCCGTCAGTCTGATGTAATTGCTGTCATGCTGGTCACGTAGGCCTTGTCTTCCTTCTTTTTTCTGGTCTTTTTCTCTTTTTCTTCCTTCTTTTTTTCCTAGTTTTCTTGGCATGGACTTAAATGTCAAACCTTTCTTATTCTTAAGTGACCCACAGTCCCTATCTCAGGGGAAAAACATCCAACTCCTGGTTATTACAGCCCCTTTGTCACTTCACAGGAAACACTTCTGTGCCTCATCCACATGGAACACTAATGTTTCAGTTCTTCACTTTTGAAATCTTTTTGATTTGTGCTTTAGTAGGCATGCTTCTCATTGAGAATACCACCTTTCAATACAAGATAAATTTCCTTAATGCACACAAGATGATAAGAACAAAATTGGTAGGTGCATCTCTTTCATGACTTTATGTATATCAGTAAATGAAGCCCAGTGTTTTCTTGTTCTGTTTTGGTACACAAAAGCATATTAAGAGTGAGGCAGTCACTTACCTTGTCCTTCATCCACTTCTATTGTTTCTATTTTGTCCATCAGATCATTTGAGCTCCACTTGGTGATTTCCTTGGAAAACATGTCTTCATTATCAGAAAAGTCCTCTGCAAGATACACAGAGGGATTTTAATATAATGGAGGCACTTCTCTGATCTGATCAAAGCAGTCAGCCTCATAACACAGATTAAATAACCTAAATTACATCAAAGGTGACTCCTGTTTATGCACTCTTTGAAAAATCAGTCTGTCTATTATGGTTCTCTAAAGGCTGATTCCCCTGAAACCTCAAACCTCCTCAAAGTCTCCACAGGTCTTTTTTAAAGATGTGCCTGCAAAGTCCTCTTTCAAAGGTCATTGTTATTCCATCACACCCAGTACTGAGCAAAATGTAGGCACTTTTGTTTGCATTCACTTTCACTAGGCAGGACCTTCAGAGAGGCATGTGAAGGTTTCTGAATTTACCCCCTAACCCTCCAGGTTTATGGGTACGGTTAGGGATGGAATTGATTTTAGCAACATGGTAAATACACAAGTTTTTCCAGAAACTAGAAGGCGATCGATCTAATGAAGTCTAACACATTCATTTGAAATTACAATTTTTCTCATAAAAAATGTATTTGGATATTCCAGAAACACAAAAAATTATACATTCAGGGTGGAGCTAAGCCAACCTTTCCCATGACACTTGCCACAGGAGGGTTGTGGGTGTCCTTGTGAATGGCAGAGGTTGAGTTAATATGTTATCTGAAAAGTCTGGTTTGCTTGGGGGTGGCTGTAGCTCAGGAGGTAGAGCAGGTCACCTACTGATCGGTTCGATCCCAGGCTCCTCCAGTCTGCATGCCAAGTATCCTTGGGCAAGATACTAACCCCAAGTTGCTCTCCGATGCGTCCATCGGAGTATGAATGTGTGTGAATGTAGTTAGAATAGCACTAAGTATAGATAAAGTGCTTGTGAGAATGGGTGTGACTGGGTGAATGTGGCATGTTGTATAGAGCGCTTTGAGTACTCCGGGAGAGTAGAAAAGCGCTATATAAGAATCAGTCCATTTACCATTTACTTAACAGAGCTGTCCTTTTTAAGACTTAACAGATAGTAAAACAGATTGCAGCACTATTTAAAAAATACTTTTTTTTTCTTGTATTTGATATAAAGGCAGATGACCTTTAAGTTCAAAGCAAGGTTATACGTTACATAATTATTATAGTTAACTAAAACTAAACTAAAAACTAGAAAGAAAATTAAACTAGCTGAACCTTTCAAAAGGTTCTGGGGTTTTTTGTAATACCTGTTCTGATTTTCATGTCTCTGACATATGCCCTGACATGTGACATAATAATAATTATAATAATTACCAATCAGAGTCATTTAAATCCCTCTTCTACCTCATTCTGATGCTGGGTTTTAACTTCAGCAAGACATCTTCACTATGTCTATATATCTCAGTGCACTGGATTGCTGCCATGTGAGAGATATTTCCATTAACAAGCGATTAAACAGGTGTACCTAATAAAGTGACCGTGTATATGGCATTAGTGCACAGTAATAAGCTGTTGGCACACACTATTATACCCTTTTCTCAGAAATCACACATTGCTAATAACTTCATTCTAAAAACGAATATAATAAGCAAGTTAAGACATTTAAAAATTAATTTGTGAGACTGTCTGGCAGAATAATTTCTCTGGCTTCAACTTTAATAACATTCATTAATTAACATTTCAGCATTCATTCTTAAGGATAAATACCCACAGGGATAAACGAGAACATTAAAAGAAGCAAGCAGGATTAACAACCTTGAGTTTCTCCATTGTTAATATTTATCATCCCAAAGACACACAGATATGAAAACACATCAATTCATCTTTCAAGATAATGTCCAAATACTAAATTGAATCTGTGGGAACTGCTGAAATGCAAAAATCTTTCTTGCAATACCCTTGCGATAGAAATTGCGCATGGGTACAATACTGAATAAATTCATTGGCTCGTGAGCTGTTTATAATGTGTTTTATTCTGCTGATCTTTACCATGAGCATCAAAGAACTCATCATCTGTGCTGTCCTCAGAGTCCCGGGCAATGCTCTGCATCCTCCACTCTGAAATGCTCTGATGAGATGGACTTCCTGTACAAACAAAGATTAACGTTGGTGTTTCACAGCCTTACCTAAAATTATGGCATGACCAATATTTTAAATAAGTACTTGCACTCACGTCAACAGTCACACTGTAATTCAAGGTATATCAATACAAATATTGTACCACAGACTGTGGTAAAAGCCAGTGAAACACACAGAAATCAGAAGGACATCCTCACCTCCTCGCTTTGATGACCTGTTGGAGGATCTAGAGGACGTTGACCATTGTTTTGTGAGCTCCCCTCTTGTCTCAAGTGAATCTCCAAGCTTCCCTCCTGCTCCTTCTGCCTCTGCAGTCGAGCCCACTGTCTCTGCTCCCTGCTCCTGCTCTTGGCTAATGAAGGAGTTGTTGGCTTCTGTTCCCCCTCCTTCATTCAGGCTGTATTGGGCCATCTTCTTTGCTAAGGCCAGCTGGGTCTCCAGCTCCAGCTGCCTGATGTCCTCGATAGTCAGGCCATACCACTCGTCCTGCCAGCACCACGCCTGCCGGTGGGCTCGAACCATGACTTTACGAAGGCCTGCAGGAACAGCAACCAAAATTTAGCGCTAATTGCCCTTATTTTAAGGGCTCAAATCTACAAAAGTGGATTAGCTGAATATCCGTATCATTATAAATCCAATTTACTTTCTTCAGGTATTTACGATTCTCGGTCAGCTATTTGTTATAGGTTTGTCTTGTGTCTTCATCTTGATTTAGCTGATTTTTTTTTACTGCTTTTTTGAAATATAAGTGATCTTTACTCATCTTTTTTGGAAAGAGAGCAGTGATGGCAAATGTTACGAGTTCAAAGTATTGGAGATGGATACCAGAGGAAAACCACAATAACAACTCTGGTCCGGCCGAGTCAAGTCAAACGATGATTTTAATGAACACACGTGTGGGAGATCCACACTGTACGCAGTCACCCCAAAAAAGTTTTATGAAATCAGGGTATTAGAACGTCCCCGTCATGCGTAAAGCAGGTACAATACAATCAATGTTGACTACTTTTGACACAGCAAAGGAACATTCTCTCCGTCTCGAGGACAGGCACTGACTCCCACTTATCTCCTGGAGCCAACTGTCCCTTATGGAGACACAACATTGCAGCTACAAGGTTTTGCAGATTGTTAAGTTGATCTCTTACCTAAACCTGAACTCACTGACTGTGTGTGTGTGTATTCTAACCTCAAATGCACCCTATTTTACCTCTTAGCTCGTGTGTAATACTCTGAATCAGGTATGTAATATTAAATGAATGTTGTTTAATCAACTGCCACTACTTAAAACTTAACAAAAGATATAACTGAATAAAAGATCACAAAGAATAACATGATATCAGTGTTATGCAAGCGCGTGCGGCCTTCTATGCTCGAAGTCACTCCCCTCCATAGAACAGCCAGACATCCTGCTGACTGTAGCTTTTAACCCTTATTAACTTGAGCACAACTCTATAATGAGCACCAAACTGCAATATGTATAAAGATGACCACGGTTACACCTGCAATGAAAGATTATATGATCATTCTGACACCTGTAAATAGAAGATTAACATGAGGTTATAACAATAACTGTAATACACATTTTAATGTAATGTCAATAGCTTCAATAAATGTTTTAATGCAATGCTTGTTAAATGATTCTGATGTAATAATAATGCTGATGCTAAAATAACAGTAAAGAACAGTTAGGTGATGACTGTACCCACAGCTACATCCACTTCTCTCAGGCCTAGGCTACTCACTAGGGCTGGGTATCATCACTGATTTCTATAATCCATTCGATTCCAGTTCTCAAAGTCCTGATTCGATTCAATTTAACCTCAGACAGTCAGAAATATTATAATTCTGATTATTTATCAGTACTGATACATGTGAGACTTCATCAGAATTGTGAACATCACAGCAGATGCCTTTGTGTGAAAGTAACTGAGAATAAAACACAGAAAAACATGAAGGAGATTTTCCTGGTCTGGCTTTTTATAGCAGATAACCTTAAAAATATTCTGCAATTTTGCATAATTTTAAGAAGTTTAAATTTCTTCAGTATTGAACAGCAGAAATTAGGCTTTCTTGTCGGAGGTCATTTAAGTGAAAAAAGAAAAAGACAGCGCTGTAACCAACGGTAGACTGGTGGGTAATAAGCGAATGAATAATGCAGAAAACAGATTTGAGACGGGAAACTGTTCCTGAAGTACACACAGAGAGCTGTGCATGAAGTGTGATTTTTATTGTGGTGGAAGCAAAACAGCAAAAGTCAGAGGGAATTCATGACGACATTGATCAAATGTGAAGCGTAGTTTGCTGCTTCTTTTGCTGCTGGCTCGGCGAATTTTAGTTGGAGAGAGACAAAACCTGCAGCTCAGAATCAGCGCACAAAAGACGTAAACACAGAGCGGACCCGACGCATCAGAAACGCTAAGCTCCGACAGCGTATCCGTGTACGAGCCGTCGGGTGAGAAAGCCGAGAAAGACAAAGCCGTTAATGAATTGATATCGCCTTATTCAGACTACTCACCTCTCTCTTCCACCTGCACTTTCAATTGAACCACGGCCAATCAGAGAGGTCCCGCCCCTGACTATCTCTGATTGGTTTAGTCCACGATAGGGGCATAATGTGTGTCTGTTGTTGACCCCACGGAGAGTTGCAGAGATTTTTTTTTTTTTTGTTACCCGAACAGTTGGTCGCACAGGTGCGACCAAATATTTGTTTTTAGTCGCACCACGGAAAAATTTGGTGGCATTTGCGACCAAATTGGTCGCACTCTAGAGCCCTGGACAGTCACGTTTTTCAATTTATACATGCGCATAAATTTAAAAACTCAACAGCCATATCTTTTTAAACTGTGCCTAACAGTTGTTTGAGTTGCATAATATGCTTAACTTTTTTCATCCTTATTTTGAGTGTGTATGCATGGAGTTAAATTGCTTTTGACAGACCAATCCTGGCCTCTGTTTTGTTTTTTTCAGTTTTCATATATATAAACAAAAGTCAGGATTGGTCTGTCAAAAGCAATTTAACTCCATGTATACACACTCAAAATAAGGATGAAAAAAGTTAAGCATATTATGCAACTCAAACACCTGTTAGGCACAGTTTAAAAAGGGCATGTGTCTTGGAGCTGGTGTGTGATAGTATTCATGAATCAGGGGAGATGCAGATGAAGACCCTATGAATATTTTAGGGCGGAAGCCCAGTAAACAAGTGCAGATAACATTAGCATAAACATAAAGTTCAGTGAAAGGCTGAAACGGGAGAGTCACAGAGGAAAATCACATTTTGTGATTGAAGATGTGTTGATTGGACCACTGAGTGAGAATCATGAAGATAGAGCAGCCGCTGCTTCGCTAGTCTGGAAGTAAAATGCTGTGAGGCAGCATCCTGAGGGCCATGAAAGTGTATAAACAGTCTTAGATCACAGCAATAAAACAGAAACTCACCAACACAGGCAGGAAATTAATCCAGCCTGCTCTGTTATCTCGAGAAGCCAGAAACCTCTCTCTGCTCCTGCCTCTCTGACACTTTCTACACCAGGTATCGTTTGCATTTTTATTAGTTTTTCTTTGATACTTCCTTCTATTTTAACTTGGTTCATTTCTTTTTCAGTATCTGGCACTCCAACATAGTTTTTTGTTTTGTTTTTTTACTTTATCAGTGGTTAATTGCAAACAGAAATAAGATGTTTTCTTAAATGCTTACTTTCACTAAGACATTTAACAATGAAAGCCACATTTCAGTGTACTCTTGCCTGAATTTTCAGGCTAATTTCTGATATTTAATCCATGACTGATTAATTTCTAATGCCAAATTTGAATGATGTTTCACTGATGTTTTTCAAAATGATTCACAGGAGTCATCAGGAACATTGTAGACTAAAAATAAATCAAAGGTTTAAATGTTTATACCAGTTATTCAACATCATTTTCTGAATTAATTTTACAGAATTATTTAAGAATTCTTTTTCAAGACTGTTAAACACTTTTCAGAATGACTCCCAGTTTCCTGGGAAAACCCATCAAACTGTCATGGTCCCGGTGCCTCCCCAGCCAGCCCAGTTTGGCCACAAGTGTTTGTTGTTTTGCTCTCTCTGCTCTCCTCGCCTTGCTCTCTCTCTCTCTTGCCTGTCTGGGCGGGGCTCAGATTGGGCTCCCGCCCTTGGCCTACGCACCTGCAGCTGATCACCGGTGATTTGCAGTTGATCTCTGGCTCTTCTTAAGGCAGGGGCTCTGAGCTACTCGTTGCTGGAATATTGAGTAACTCTCGTGAGTATTGCCCAGCTCTATAAACTCTGTCAGATGCCAAGCCCTGATTCTGTTGTTCCCGTTCTTGCCTTGGATTAATCCTCGTCTCTGTAAATAGGTTTATCTGGATCTGCCCTCATTTGTGACCCCTGGACCCCGTGCATGAGAGTGGAGCTGCTTGTGTGGAGATTGTGTGGACAAGGAGTGGAGCGAGTATGAAGGCATGTGTTTCCCCAACCTGTTGACCCCTGGGACCCTGGTGTTCCCCCCCCTCACGTGTATATAGCACACCAGTGTGATTAATAAAGAACTGTTTGAACCGTGCTTTCTCAGTCTGCGCCTGAGTCCGTTCTACTGCCGTGACACAGACTACATTTTGTTTATGACTTTCTGACTTGCGTTGTTGTGAGGCTTGTCTTTTGTGTCAGCTCTGTTTGTGTAAACTGTATGTCACAGAAATAAAAGGCTGCTGTGGGGTGATGGTTCTTCGAAGTGGTCTGACACCGAGGGCAGAAGGGCTTCTCTGAGATCCTTCCCTTGCTATAGCATGTGAAAAACCGGTTAAGCTGTTTGTCTTGCTTCATTAACGGGAATAAGTCTCTAAACCAGCGGGCCTGTGGAAGCGCAGACCCAACAATTTCCTTTTCCTCTATCAGATTACCTTAATAGGTCTGTGACGTCTATACACAGCCCAACAGAGCTCGGCTTTCTTTGTGTTAGCTGGGTTAAAAGAAATCCTCAAAACTCTGTCAGAGATAATGTGTCTCAAAGGTAATTGGTGTATCACACCAGCGGTCATCACTTTCTTTCCTAACCCAGGCTTTTTGCTTCATATTCTGTGCATGCTCACATAAAAGGGACATTTTACGAGTCCTATAACTCCTCTTCCACACAAAATGATCTCCTTGTTCATGTCACCTGCCCCAGTCAGAGATGTTAATAAAGGAAAATAATTCAACGGTGACATAAAAAGACTATAAAAAACATAGCATTAAAACGCTAAATTAACTAAAGTATAACTCAGGTTTATTATTTTAACATTGAGTAAATTTTTGATCCTGCTGTTTATTCCTATCGTGAGAGCTGAATACTTTAAATGTCAAAGTTTACTGTCTCATAGTCTAATGAAGGAGAAGTGGAAATTGTTTTAGTTTGTCGGCAAATCAAAGTGAAAGTAATTTTATTGATTGAACAGGTGTTCCCGGCCTGTGTTCTGTGTTCTAGTAGCTGCAATTTCAGCAGTGTGAAAGCAACTTGGAGCAGACTAGAATTAAGTTTATTACAATAAAGACTTTTATGCTTTTTCTGCATCAACAACTAACTACGTGCAAATTCTAGAGATATTACAATGCACAGTTTGTATTGCTGTTTACCGATGGGTTTCATTTGCAATGTTAGTAAAGCTTAAGAACTTGCACATATAAAACATACTCACCCAGCACTCGAAAGATGCTCTAAATAAAAAAATTATAGATTTGATTTAGTTAAAAGATTTAATAAAAATTTAAGATTATGTGTTCGGCATGATTTAGCCAGGTAAAAAACAGCCATTGAAAACTTAGATTATAAACTCGACATATCTTGCCAACCTAGCCAGAATCCTCTGGTTTGTTATGCAATTTGTTATATGAATAGAATAACTACCTATGTACCAAATCTTGAATTAACAAATAAAATTTTAATTTTTATCTGGTCTTCCAAGTTGCATTTCAGTCCTCTTTAGGATGTCACAGTTTGCAGGATTATTGGACACTGGGATTAATTAACTGCAGAAGTCTTCCCAAATATTGATATAGTCATAGTTTTTGCTAATCTTTAAGGATCTTTAGGGATTTTTTTGTTTTTATTTTAGCTTCTACAGTTATCTTAGACTTTGGTTTTTCCTTGTTTTTCAGTAAAATATATGTCTGTAGGTTGTAAGATCTGAACCACATAAAAACATGCATACACGCAAGCCATACCTACCCACATCATGAATGAAGCGTTCAATCTTAGACTGCATGCCCCAGTATCTGAACTCTACTTTGCACAGCTTGTAGGCACACATGACGGAACTCTGACCCGGGTTCAGGCCAATTTCCTCAATCCAGTCCTCTGACAATGGACCCCGTTTAGTCTTGACTGACTGATACAGCTTAGGGTCTTCTTCCACGAGGTACTCATGAGGAGGTATGTAGTCCTTGACGATGTCTATGGGGTCTACAAGGGAAACAAAAACATAATGAATTGCTAAACTGAGGCAGATTCAAGCAGCAGGTATGTCTCAATGTCCTCACTCACCTCAAGAAAAGAATGTGATTTTATGTGTGTGTCTTTTATGTAATCAGTCCCTGCCGGGATCGTGTCTGGAGCTGACTGCACATTTTCCCTGCACCCCAGTGAATTTTAGTATGCGGAGGCTCAACACAAGCTCTTACACTCCACAGCCTACATCCCCTCTGCACCACACTGTCAGCGCTTTCATTGCAAATAACTCTGTGTAAATTCGATTTCTGATCCTGCTTATGAGGAGACGACGACCAGGCAGTTGATCCCAGAGGCACAATTTTAGCGTAATGGTGCAGAGAGAGTGAGTTTTTAAGTGTGCATGACGATAAACTTACCAATAGTCCTCTGTCTTTTCTCAGCAGAGGACATATTGAAGACATCCACTTGATTTCCAGTATCTGGTTTATAATAAGTCTCAATGTCTATAGAAAATTTCTCAACAAAGGGACAGGTATACCTGAGGAAAGAAAAAGAAATTGTTGCTTTGGATGGAAAAGCAATATGAGCAGCTGGGTCTCCAGAAGTAGAGCCAGTTATCTACAAGATGGGAGGTTGATGGCTCAATCCCTCTAGGGGAACTATGCTCCCCTAGTTTACATATCAAAGTACCCTTGGGCAAGATGCCAAGCCCTGAATTGACCTCAAAGTATCCATCAGAGTGTAAGTGTCAATGTGTAAGAATGTTTATTAAGTGCTTAGAAGCAGAAAAGAGCAGTTTATATAAAGCAGTATTAGTAGTGCAAGTGTATATGACAGGGTGAATGAGCCTTGTAGTAAGAAAACGCTTTGAGCACAAAAGCGCTGTACCAGTATTTGCTATTGAAAGTAATAATCCTAATTTCCACTTCAAAATCATATGAAGTGTGAATGCAGTGTCATAATCTAGGATTGTCAGAGGCAATAGTGAAAAGCTGCTCTGGCATCTTCACATGGTTGAAACAATACAAGAACCAGTGTTTGGGTTCTTTTCTAGAAGTCATTGGTGGTGTCATGCATCAGTTAACAGGATCCTTCCTCCCAAGTCAATATTAGATCTCGTGACCCCCCCAATGATGCATAGGCAATTAGATATCTTCAAGTGAAAGTCAACAGAAACCAAGCACAACAATTCACTGAATATCCCATGCTCAGCATCCTTTCAAGAAATTGCAATGGACTGCATTTTAATGCTGGAGTAAAGTGCAGCACCTGTAAGCAGTACTTGCAGAGCTCATGTAAAATGCTGCAAATCAGCATCAGTTGTAAAGTAAAAAGTGGTGCCAATAAAATTCCCTTAACACTTGATGGGCTTAGAAAGCAGTTGGAGTGGCTGGTTCCAACACATTAAGTCATCAGGATGATATTCAAAGTTGGCAGCAAATGAATATGTGGTCATGCAGCTGAAGTTGTTGTATTTAAAAAAGAAGAAAGAAAGAAAGAACACACTGCCATCAGCAGATAATAATAAAAAGAACATAATAAAAACCATTAACAACATTTTATCTCTGAAAGGTCAGCATTTCTACTTCAGATAAAGTAGATGTAACGTATGCTTAAGCATTAAGAGGGAGCGACTGTTTTACAAGAGGCACAGGGGGACAGTTTTATAATGTGTTCCCCGGAAATAAAATTCAATTCAATTCAATTCAATTCAATTTTATTTATATAGCGCCAAATCACAACAAATGTCGCCTCAAGGTGCTTCATAGATACAGAGATCATACAATCATATGACCCCCTATGAGCAAGCACTTTGGCGACAGTGGGAAGGAAAAACTCCCTTTTAACAGGAAGAAACCTCCAGCAGAACCAGGCTCAGGGAGGGGCGGCCATCTGCTGCGACCGGTTGGGGTGAGAGAAGGAAGACAGGATAAAAGACATGCTGTGTTCCATCACTTATTTTATTTTCTGTATCTGTAGTTCCCTCACCGGGTTCGCGTATATGGGTAAGCATTCCAAGACTCCTCTTCCACTCGAAGGGCAGCTTGAGGCAGAATGGCACAGAACCAGGATGGGATGTGTTTGCCGATGTGATAGACCTTGTGAGTGTACTGACCCGAGCCGCCAGGGCCGTCCTCATATGGTTTGTTCTCCAGGATCTCCACCCCACTGCCCTCACCACAACTTTCTTGTCTGCTCTTTTTCTGCAAGACAGCAAATATGAAGAGGTCTAAAGTATAAAGTTGTTGAGATTAATCAAGATGCAAAAAAAGTCAGTAAATAGTATGTGTAAAAGTACTCAATACACAGCCACAATGGTGTTCACGTTAGAGTATTACATTAGTATCACATACAAACATTATATTAATAATAATGATGTAGCATCAGCTAATTTTACATGTATTTGCATGTTATACTCTACTGGACTCCAAAAGTGTTGGATCACATCAAAACCCAAGATATTTATTTGTGAGCCTAGAATTCAGAAATATTTCAAAACACAAGAGATGAAATGCAAAAAGAACTTCAGACAATTAAAACAAATTTTCTCAGTGACCATAATTCCTTAGTACAAAAGGTCAGATTCCCTCAAGTTATATTTTTGTCTATATAAGCAGTGTTCAGACGAAGCTCAGGTAGAAGCTCACATACAGTTAGGTCCATAAGGACACAGTTTGTCTCTGTACACCACCTCAGCAGTATTTCCAACAAAATGTCCAACACTGGAAATATACTGCAGTAACAGAAAGAGATTTCCACCTGCCTGAACATGTTGAATATTATGACAATGGCTATCATCACTGACATTACAAGAATTCATTTGTTACACGTTACAGTTCTGTTTCCTCTTTATTAGGGGTGTGATTGTACACTTTAGATCCTGCCTCCAACATACAAAACCTCCATGACTTCACTTCCACTTTCCCATGCTGTAAAACTCAGTGCTGACATCATTGCTGTAGTCCAATCATCTTTCTGCCTCCCTTCACTCTGAGTGAACTCAGCCCACCTTCAATCAGTCTCCTCTCTGCATATTTTAAATCACACCACTCATCTTTCATTCTCCCTTGCAGACTCCTTCGTGCAACCCAACTCCCCCTCATCTCTGCCTTACGCAAGTCACTTCATCCAAGTTTTCAACTTATCTTCATCACCACCAGCGTCTAGACTCCAAGGGATCCAGTCCTAATTCATTTTATTCTACTGTGATGGGTCATCGGCATCTAATCGCCAAATACCATAACTTAAAATCATCATGAATTATGTTTAGTTCTCTCTATTGATCTCTCCTCAGTGAAATAAGACATATCCCAAAAGAGCACCTTTGTTAACTAAGAGTGGTGTAATTTCAAAAAACACTTTTTTCTTTGTTAATTTCAATGAATGGCTTAAATAAGCATGTCTCTTTGAAAATAACTCTGTTCCTTCATATTCTATAAAGAGCCAAGAGTGTTTCTTATCATTAATATCCTGTCAACTATGGTATGTTTTTAGGGGACTAATAAATCGAAATAACAGATCACTTGCAAAAACTGGTATCACAAGCTTTTTATACTGCTGAATGATAAAGGTCCTTAAATTGTACTTTTCCTGGCTCAGACCTTGGTTTTGATTAATGAACAACTTGCAGCTGGGGCTGGTGTCCACACACTCGCTTCTTTCTATAAACTTCCAATTAAACCCCTGCTAGCCTTACGCAGCACTCCTGTCTGTCACTGCCCAACCTTGTGATTACATCACAGAGCTGGATGATGCAGCAGAGCCGATGTGATGAGGTGGAAAGAAAAAGCTGCCACATGGAACAAGAAAGGTCTGCCTCTCCATTATATAAGACACCAGTTTTCTCTACTTCGCCCCCTCTATCCCTCTACTTTTCAGAGTTTTCCATCTTCTTTGGCTTTGAACGACACCTCTGTTTGACGTTACACTGTGAAATTCTTTTTCACTTTAATTTTATAAGAGTTATGTTAACAGCAAATTCAGTTTGCGTATTTTGAGTAGATCTTGCTTTAAATGCAGAATTTTGCAGATTTTCCTCAGGTTAGGAGGATCCTCCTCATTAGGAGGAGCTTTCAGGTGTTTTATGAAGTCTCAGTCCTAGCTCATCACTGAAAGAGGAAAGCTGAGTCAGCGTGATCTAGTCTGAGCAGATTATCTGATCTGATGCCTTATGCTAAATGGGAATATTAGTAGGATAGTCTTCGACCTGTTCTAGATGATAATAGGTTTGTAGAAAATATTGTTTTAGGGCAAAAAACTGAATAAAAACTCATTGGTTACCGGGTGGTTGCACAAATTTCTTTTCACATTTGGTGAATGATTTCAAGTAGCTGCAAAAAGCAACTAGTCACCCAGAAGTTGAGCGTGCAACACAACACCTCTGGCCAACCACTTTTGATCAAAAGCCGATTTCACAGGTCACTTAGTGGGAAGCAAAATATTTGTTACCAAAAAAGTCAGTTCATTACAAATTAAGGTTTGGATTTCAATAGAATATCCTGAAATACCAACCAAAACAATACATTTCTAATTGTATTTTTTACGCATCTATATAATAACAATCTGAGAAGTGCATAACAGTAGATCATACAGTAATATTTTGAATCTGTTATAAACCTCGCATCTTTTCATCTAATCCAGACTAAATGAGACAGACATAGGGGAGGTAAAATCAGCATGTAACTTCCTCCAATAAAAGGCAGCAGATGGTTCAGCCACATAGATCCCACCGAGTGTTGTATTAATCCTGTTGCTCTACAGACAACTGGTCTGGAATTACAGTTTCCGTTTATAAAGAGCCTACATCTCCTTACAAGGCTCTCCTTTTGTACACATCCACCTTTATGGGGCTTATTAAATATATGAAAACCCTACAGGATCTGATATTAGAAGCTCAGTTACCTACATAAGAATCACAATCTACCAGGGTGGAAAGTGAACTTAAAATTTTAACATCTGCCAGCCACTGGCAGGCAAATGTTCACATTCACACAGTAAAGGATTGTTTGGTGTTTAAAACCACTTTTATATTTTACCATCCTTTGGCTTGTGACTGAAGCTAATTTCCAAAATGACTGCCGTGATTACATGAGAGATATCCATATTACTGGATTTAGTTCTTTAGTTTTCCAGAGGGTCAGCGACTTTCATGTAACCTGCCATGCTTGGTTGAATATTTCAGACATAATAACACTGGTGCAAAACTATAGCTGGGCAGACTCATATTGGAACAGAAAACATTGAAATTGGAGTCTTGAAAAAAAAAGAAAAAGAAACTTTATTACCCCCAGCTAATAACTATCCAAGTCAGCACTGACACCATGGGTGCATACATGTTTCATATAAACAATAGTCTACAATACTGGAAAATAAAAGAACTTTCCAAAAGAATATGTGATAATATGTTTATCTTTTTATACTTCTATATGTCTATAAGGACACTGATAAAGGGCATGGCTGCTATAATACACAGGTGTGCCAACAAAGGGAACAACAGTATCGCTGATTTGTATCTGCTAAGCCTGATCTTTGCTAATTCTAGTCACTGAAATGGACATGTTGATGTGTTTGTGGCGATAGCACCTTTTGGAGCACAAATAGAATGTTTTGCTGTGTGGCACAGCTAGAAAAAGACAGCTGCACTTCAGTTTTGTTGAGTGAAATTCTACGATTTTATTTGTCTGATACTAATGCACCATTACCAATCTGCTTCTCTTTGTTGGATCCACATAGATTGTGGATGGCGATGCAACCCAAACTTCCTGCTAAGTCATCTGCTCTTTTGCTCTCTGTTATCTGGCTCCAAAAGTTAACACGGCAAAAGTAAGAGCACTGATATTTCAAAATTTTTGAAACATGATTGAAAAGGCATTTCATTCCTGCCACTGTAATATGCTGCAGGTCGAGGAACGCACAACATGAATACAAATCATCATGATCATTACTAACGGCAAGAGTGGGGTGTTCAGGGTCAAGAAGGAGAGCTCAGATTGCAAAATGAGCTCTCTCTACTGAAGACTTTAGGGAGGTAATATCAGTAATGAAGGTCAGAGGAGGCAAACAGCTGGAAAATTGTAATAATCTAGCAGGTAATGTAATTTAGGTGAGGAGCTAAGAGCCTCAAATTACCATCCTTCTGCCTGCATACCTTCTGGGAAGTGAGCACACAGGATCTGTATTAATAACACTCATCTTCAATTCCAGAGCAGAAAAGAGGTACAGTGTAGAATATACAGGGTGCTCTGTGAATCTTTATTAAAACATAGGTAATCCTGGGGAATGTTGAGCCTGACATAAAGTTAAAGCTGTTCCTTTACACAGCATCTAAGACAGTGAAGGTAAAAATACTCAACTTGAGGGTTCACAACAGGACTTCTCTGAACAATGGGTAGCTGGGGCCATCTTTAAGATACAGTTTATGCACAGAAAAACATGAATGGTTTTTACTTAAACTGACTGTAATAAAGTGTCTGAAAAGCCAAATTAATGGCTTTGTCAGTGGTGATTGAACTACTGAGTCTCTACAGGTGCTATTGATGGAGTTTGACAACATTAGATTACATTAATTAGATTGCATCTAATTAGCAGTTAATACGTGAAAACTTAATAAGTGAAAACTCAGAATTTGAATGCATTTCATTTGTCAGCTCAAATTCAAAAAATTGTATAGTTTACTAAGCTTTGCTCTGCAAAAAACTTTAAAACAATTTTATTGTTTTACTAGCAATAATATCTGATTCTAAAACAGGACACATACACTCTACTTGGAGACCTCATATCATTTGTGTATAGACTAAGCCTATGTTTGAATTCTGTTTTTATTTTTAATCTTTATTATCAAACCCTTAAAAATCCTTATTTTACCCCTCTGTGAACTAAACCACCAGACTAACGATTTTCTGCAGCATTCATCTCTTGTCCTTTTTATAATAGTGTTGCACTTGACTGTTATATTTTTATGTTTCTTATAGATTTTTAATCATGTTGTAGGTGGCACTCATAGGGATCATTTTCTGTGGAAGAAAAATCATATTACCCATGAAACAATCCTTTTAGATTGGGACTGCCAACACCACCTCTTTCATGTGCGCACAAGAAAACCCTGGGTTAATTTACCGAATTGATAACCAGCTTAACTTGACTGCTTATCCTGATTGTCAACAATAGGGTAAGTGAATACAGCTAACAAAAAGATACCCTGGATATGTTGAGCTGGCTAGTACAGGGCCAAATATATTTCTGTCACTTCAGAGTTCAGTTTTATCAGTTTTATCTTCAGAGTTGAAGATAACTCTCTTTCTAGAACAGAAAAGCTTTAGTTTCCCCCTACTCAGGTTTAACAAACTCAGAGTTGTTAGCTGAAGCCCTGCACTGCTGTATTGGACTATATCCCCCTTTCAGCCCTTGCTGAATAACACAACCCGCAGACATGAGTGCAGACATACTGAGTAAATAGAAAAAGGACAAGCTCCAGGTTTCCTTGGAGATCTTACATAACCGTTTAACAGTCATGTCTGCTTACTTCTCAAATATTGTTTCTAATAACAGTCACAGGCCTCAATTGCTCTTTAGTATTTTTAATTCTGTCTTGGTGAGAAGCGGTGTAATGTTGATCAGGTTGTGTTTTCTGCTTTCAGATTTTCATCACATCTGGCTGGTAATTCCAAATTGCCCATAGGTGTGAATGTGAGAGTGAATGCTAGTCTGTATCTCTGTGTTTGCCCTGCAACAGACTGCCAACCTGTCCAAGGTGTACCCTGCCTCTCGCCCTATAGCAGGTGGGATAGGCTCAAGTTCTTCCTCCAGTGTGACATCACTTTAGATTATTGCATTTTATGGTCTGCATTTATTTTATTTTATTTGATCTTATTTTATTTATTGTCTTTTAATGTGGTGTGTTGGATTCTATTTTACTGAATTTTAAAACTTTTACTTGGCTATATATTTTCATTTACAACACTTGGTTGAACTCTGTTATTCTAAATGCACTATATAAATACATTTGTGTTATATAAATAAATTTGACCTTGACTTTATCTGTATGTCCAGTTTGAGAACTGCTGCTAGCTTATGCAGACACTCGGACGACTCCCTCTGTGAATTGTAATAACCCAGCTTTGCTGAGGGTCGTGATTCCGCCAGGCTGAAGTGTCCCTGAATAATTTATGTGACAACACAAGGTTAGCATAAACCAGGGGTAGCTAACTCCTCTCCTCAGCTCTTGGTGCCTTAGTAGAACCTCATGCATCAAACATTATGAGTGGCTGCTCAAAGGCTTCACACATCTCCTACCTTGGTCATTTTTCAAATCTTGTGCGTCAATCTGACACTGGCCACAAACAAAAGGTTACTGTCAGCTTGCTGCTGAAGTAAAACAAAAATGCAATGGAAAATCCCACACAGCACCAACAAGTAGACAAAACTGTAATAATCTCCTGTGGACAAATCATGGTCCCCAGAGGACAAAGCCCAGGGGTTGATAATTCCCTAACTTTCCCTGTAGATAGTTTTTAATGACCTCTAATTAACAAAAGTGAGGGATGATATGTGAGATGGCTTCTAGAGAAACTGACACTGGCACTGACACAAACCCAGACAATCATTCGATATTCAAAAACTGCTACATATGTATTTTCTATATTCTGCAACTGCAGTCCTCCACACTTAGACGCACAAGTGAAAACGTATCACAGAGCAGATATGATCCCAGTGGGAATAGGAGCTTTAGAGGCCGTAATTCCCATTTCCCTGGGAAAGACACTGCAGTAGATTCCAATCACACCATCAAAGGTCTCCTAAAACTGAGTCTTCAGAACAAATACACAGCTTAATGTCTTCTAAGATGAGCTGCTAACCCGCCTGTTGTTTTGGTGTATTTTTGTCAAGTTTTTTTTTAAGTATTTATGAGCAGAAGATAGTCAGGAAAAAACTTACAACCTTGTATAAATTGATCTAATAATTTCCACATTTGAGAAGCTTAACATGATTTTTTTAAGAATGTTAGATAATAGTCCTGTAGTATGCATGATGATGGGATTGAACTGATATTTCAATGCTTTTTACCTTGTGGAAGGTAACTCTAGGAGTTAAAATCTATTGTTTTATTTTTTGGTATTACTTGTTTAATTGTCTGTTGTGACTTAATTTCCAACAATATCTCAACATTTCACTAAATCACAGCTGTCCTTTCACTTGCTGTTTTTCTCAAAAACAAAATGATGGCAGCTGCTGCCTTGCTGCAGCTGATGTCACCGGTTACCAAGGCAACTAGTGCCCAGCTGTGAAAGTGAGCAAGAGGCAACGTCCAGCACAAGTGTGTGTGTGTGTGTGTGTGTGTGTGTGTGTGTGTGTGTCTTACTTAATGTGCCAGTGGCAATACATTTAGAGGGTTTTGAGGAAACATAAATATCAAACAGGCACTACCTGCTTTTATGCCGTGAGGTCCAGCATATCTGAGACTACATCAAACAGCTGCGACACTTTCATGTATAAATGGAAATAATCTGAAGGTATGAGGATCCCAACTAAACCTTTAATTTAATAAAACATTTAGGAATACAAGTCGTAACTTGTAAAATTCACTTACAATTTGTCTTATCAACCCTTGTTAAGCTAAATCAATCCACAGCTATTGTTCACATCTAAGAAAAATGGCTGTATCTCATGAACACAGCTGAAGCAATAAAGGAACATGGTGGTGCTATAGCTCCTTTGGTTGAGCAGGTGACCCATATTCTAAAAAGCTGTGTTTGATTCAATTTGTTTTACATATCTTCCCACTTTCCCGTCTACTCTCTACAGTGACATTGGCCAAAAAATAAATAAAAATAAATAAAGGAATTTCACAAGAGTGAAAAAGTTATTATGAGTAAAAAAGCCTTTCTGTGTGTCACAACATGGCTAGGCTTCACATCGTACAGAGAGCAATACATCAGGCTTTGTACAGTGAGAGACAAAAATCCAGTTACGTTTCAGATAGACATTTTGACTCCAGTCAGCACAGGTGAGGGCTGGAGAAGAAGGCTGTCTAATAGTCTCAGAGCATCTCAGTGGTCTCTGAACTGATTCCCAGAAGGGAAGAATACTCGCAAATGGTTAGCTCTGGACACTGCAGATGAACAGGTGTTCTTATTATACTAGTTTCTAGTATATTTGTTGGATGCATGCACACTTGTAGTGTATCCACAGTTACAACTAACTGCGGGTACAAAAGATTTAGATGATTCTACAATTTTGCTGCCAGGCCACACACCACAAAGCGTTCAAGACGCACCTGACAACCACAAAACTCTGGATTTATAGATTTTTTTCCCCCGTCACCTGACCTCTGGTGGTCTTGGACTTTAGTACCAGACTGCAAGCATATTGAATATTGAATAACATTTTGTTAGAATACAATACACAGAGCAATGAGACACCACAATAAGGGCTAGATGGTGGTTATGAATATTTCCCTGCTTATGTTTACTAAACAAAACTCACAGAGAGATTATTTTTATGCCCTCGTAACTATCTGCGTTTGTATTTTCACACAATTACCAAGATAAACACAAGTCACAGGCATATGGAGCACCATCTGCTCTGCAGAACTCCACTGCCCCTGTGACCATTTACTCATGTTCCCTTAGTGCTCTTGTCCTGGTACAGACCCACACAGCTGACCTCTGCCACCATGACATAAAAAACCTGAACTTCTACCTGGTTTAGTGCCCCAGGTCAAGAAAAATACTCTACGCCCTGTACTATAATTTTTTAATTTAATTCCTCTCAGGTATACTTATTATTTTCTTTGAAGACAGAAAAATTAGAGAATGTGCTCCACAAATATTTGAGAATATAAATTATTTAAAAATAAATGAATTTTAAAAATCACACAATGCAACTTCTCATTTAAAGTTTTGATTTTACAGCAAAGGAAAAAGACATCTAGACTGGAGCATACAAGTTATATGGGTTGTAATTTCTGATTCTGAAGCCAAAATGATGCCATTATTTATTTTACACACACCTTGTCTGCAGCTTTTATTTCCAAATTCTATAACAAAATAATATAGAATAATTAGAAAATAAAAAAGTATTTAAATTACTTGTAGTGTGTCTAATTTATTTTTACTGTTCACAGTTCAGTCCATACCAAGTGTTTGGACAAATACACATTTTTTTATTTTGCCTTGGACCAACCATAATGGATCCTAGACCAAACAACCAGAAACGTGGTTTAATTGATTAGGAATTACAACACAGTGCACTATTTTCAGAGGTAATAGCATCTGAATTGATAAACAAGAGTGTCACAGCCAGGTGAGGGCCGTTTAAGCAGGTAAAGTAGGGTAGTGTTTCACTTGTATTTGCATTTGGTTCACTGACTTACCTTATATTTAAAATGATGCTCATTTTTCCACTTTTAATTGAATCTCTGAAAATGTGGGCCTGTGTATAAACATGTAATTGCATGACACATGCGTCTTTTAATATAAATGCTTAGTTTTTAATAGTGTCCAGCCGTAGCAGCGCCACATCTAAGTGAAACCAGGTGAAATGAACCTAAATACATGTGTAATCTTTGTAAGGTTGTGTGAGGAAAACTACTCACCTGGATCATGTAGAGCTGAGCAATGCGGTACTCCTCCACACTCATAGGCATGGGGATCCGATACTCCTTGATCAGCATGGCTGTGCTTGAGTTGAGCCGACACAGTTAGTGTGTGTGTCCAAAGAGGAAGCAGCGCGTAAAGGTAGATGCTCCTGTCAGTCGGCTTTGCTACCCAAGCTGCATGTTCAAGCAGGAAGAACGGGACTCATTATTCACACCTGAAACAGAGGAAAAATGTCCTTTCAGCTTCCAGAGTTACAGACAAAACACAGGAAGAGTTTGCATGTTTGTCTCAAGGATTAACCCCCCCCCACCACCACCACCCTCCCTCTACATACACAAGCCAACACATACAAGGTAATCCACTGACCCAGGAAACGCGCTGAAATCCCCCAGCAACCTAAATCCCAACTCTGACTACAGACCAAAGATGCAACCAAGTTGTGTTCAGTGCTGCCTTTTAAATTACTCTTCTTGTCTAGTGATAGAAAGCACATGTATTCAAGTATCAGGGAGCCACAGCGCTGAGGTATTTTCTTATTGTATTATACTTCTACTTATAGTGCATTTCAGATTGAAATGTTGTACTAGTTAAACTTATTAGAAATTTTACTTACATTATTATATAGGGGGAAAAACATATAAGCTGTTCATTTAAAATAATGCATTCCATAAAAGTTTCCTGGCATTATCTGGTTCACTTGTCCCCATAGAGCAGGTTTGGCCAACATTTTAATTCCAGAGTTCTACTGATACTGATTTAGATGAAGTGAGCAAAAGGCCGCATTCTTTTTGTTTCTCTTTTACATGTGTGTTAGCTAATCCGAGATGGGCCCAGGCTATGGTTTGTATTTTTCCCATGTGTACCTTAGAGAGACTGACATGCTGGACGACTGCTCCTCGCTGAGCCTGTGATCTCTATTCTGTCGCCAAGTGCTTTTGCTGGGGTTCTCTCTCCGATTGTAGCACCTTTACCTTTACCCCAACAACACAAAGCTTCTTGAGGTGACTATTGTTGATACTATTGACTGGTGCTACACTATATATAAAACCGAATCGATCTGTTGGCTTGCATATTAAAATACATTTTTAAATAACCAGTTTTCTGCAGTTAAATTACCATTTAAATGTGGGAATTTTAATTGCAAAAGTAACTTTAGACTTCAAAAAGGCAGCTCATCCAATCTCTATGAGTCTGACAGCTCTGTGTCCGCAAGGAAGGTGGAACCAAGTGTTTTGACTCAAGTGCTCCATTAAAAAAAATTAAAAAATAAACCAAAACCGCCATCTTTACTTTACATCATTATCCATCTATCCTAACAGTGCTGTGAGAGTGAGGGTGATGTACCGATTATTCCACCTGCCGTTAAACAACCAGAGGAGGGTCACATGACAGTGAATGCTTAATCTTAGGCAGATGATGGTGGACAGTAACTCTAATGCTGAGAGGGGAAAGGGTTAAGGTAAGGAGCTGATGTCAAATGCGAAGTGTGTGTCTGTCCATCTGTGCACGATTAAGCTGTGCGTGTTTGTTCAAGCTTCTATAGCAAATGAACTGCAGTGGTCAGGAAGTATAGATTGACATTAAAGACTTCCTGGAGTCTTCATTTGCTTATTAATATATTTAAGTTACAGCCATTTTTAAAATCTGCCAAATGACAGTAAAACCCCAGCTGATAAACCACAGAATTTGGACTTTTTTTTTTTTGGAACGGCAGAATTCTGAGAAAGAAAAAAATGAATTCTAAAAACAAAAACTCAGAATTCTGCAATTAATGTCAGAATTCTGGGGGGAAGAAAATCCAAAACGCCATCTGTGTTTTTTCCAGATGGCAGGTTCATACAAGTTCCAGCCCAGTCTCATGGAAAACAGGAAACTGTGAAATAGTTATGGATTTATTTTTTTTTTTTTTTTTTTTTGGTTTACGTTTATAAGAAGGTCACATTATATTGTCTTTAGCAAAGATGTGTCACCCTGGCAACCAAGAATACAAAGCTTTGAAAAAACAAATGTAAGCTTTTATTATGGTCTAACCTTAAATAGTTTTTGCTTCTAAGTTTTTGCTTATATTTTTAATATTCCAATTTGATTGCCAGCACTGCAAACAGGAAAATCTGACCAGAAAAACTATTACAAGATGTAAAACAACTGCATGGCAGGAGGGTTCTTTTATTTGTCTGAACAGTCCATGCCCCAGGAGCAGTTACATGATTCAGATCTATGCCCAATACTATACTTTTAAATCATTTCATTCAAAGATTGATTTCTTTTACACACATCTACAATGGATAAATAATAACAAACAACAGGAGCAGGTATAAAATATTTGTCTGACTCAACAACAGAACGAACAGTGAAATCCAAGCTGCCCTCCAGAGGCTGTAATGTATGACCTTATTTACAATGCAGAGACAGTTTGTGCTCCGGAGCAGTTACAGCAGAGAAACTGAGTGACATTTCTCACTGACTCCTGTGAAGAGTGAGTCCTTGGCCCACAGAACAGCTGCTATGCAGCAAGAATCACTAAATCCACATAATGCAAAATGTGAGACAGTGGCAGATGAGCCCTGACATGTAGACATAAACAGACGCATAGTGTCATGTATGATAAACTGGCTTTTTTTTTTTTGGCAAAAGGATGTGAATTATAGAGGAGAGCTGCCAGGATATTACTGTAGGGGAAATGATTAGTTCACTGACAGAAAATGAATCAATTATTTTAAGAATGGGAGACGCTTTTTCTTAACAAACAAAATCATTTCAAGTAGTTTTAAATATAAGGATAGTCATTAACAGATTAGCTATCTTTCCGGGTTTGCATAGGTCTTGTGCACAAGTGTAGCAAATCTCAGGTTTATATGTAAGTTGTTAAAATAGTCTAAAGTTGCTTTTATTAATTACAGTACAAACAGCAGCTCCTACAAACAAATAAGTCACATGATTTCCTATTAGAGGGACTGCTTTTAGTGGTGAATTTGAAGCTAATTGCCACTGTCTTTGCAGGGCATTTTAGCATCTTTCAACTATAAGTTTACAACTCGTAGAGCAATGCTATAATAAGCCCCAATCAACATCTGCTCACCAGACACAACATTTCACTGTGGCACCAGGACAAAACCACATAATAAAGAAAGATTATCCTCTATAGACTCCAATAAGTGAGAATCCCACATGGTTCCCAGATCACCATGAAGGGCTGCATGTTGGATGGCACAAAATTTTCTTCAACACAGTACCTAAAAAAAATACAAAATCTTCTTGTACAACTCCATGGAGTTGTCTCTTGTTCATACATTTTAGAGTAACATTTTATTCAACTTCTAGCTTTAAACCAGACATCAAATAAGTTATGAACTAGAACAAGCGATCCATGTTTATTTTCTCAAACAGCAGATTGATTTCTTGCTAGTTTTAGCAGACAACATCACATCACCCCAGTCTTAACTTCTCTACATTAGCTTCCTGTATGTTTTAGAGTTGATTTTAACATCTAAGATTATCATTTTTTAGGCACCAGCTTGGTACCGAGCGGTGGGGCTGTCTGGCTGTTTCAAAGCCCAAACTTAAATCTACAGAAAGATAAAGATATAACTGTGGAAATAAGGCTTGAAAAATCAGAAACTTCCTTGAAACCACTTCTTCCGAAGCACATTTTTACAGGCTTGCTTCTTTGTGACGTCATTACAATTTTATTTCGTCTTTTATAGTCTTGTATTAACTGTTTATCATCTTTCACTTGTTGTCTTTATTATTTCCCTATATTTTACTCTTTTACTGCTAATTTTTTTTTTTATTTTACTTTCTGTTTTTTATTATGTCTTCACTTGAACTTAATTGTATTGACCTTATTTGGCCCTAATATTTGGCTTTCTATCTGGAACTACCACGTGTGAGTATTCTGCTTTTTCTGTTTGCCAAATTGCTTTGCAAACTCTATTTTTAAAAATACTGTACAACTAACATTTATTATAATCAAAATCACCAGTAAACTCAAACAGAGTGTTGACTCCGTGCAGCAGCTAGGACGTTTCCTGGGTAGATTCAGAAGCTTTCCAATTGAGCTCAAAGCAGAAAATTACAGCTGGTCAGAGCCTGTGCCTGCCTATGCAGAGAAAAAGAAATGTCTCATCTGCACCTCTGAGAGGATGACTAGCTGCCAGCAGCCATCTATCAAAGTCCTATGTGATGGGAGGCTGAGAAAGCCTACAGCTAAACTGTACTAAATTTACAGCTGAAGCAGCTCTGGTCAAATAGAAACAGCAGCTTGTTCCTGTGCACCAAATTGGAGCACAAGCCACTGTCTGGAAAAAGGCACACCCACCATTAGCCCCTTCGAATCTAACTTAAGTCTTTAGCCCACAGTCCAACAATAGATGCTGATGTTTCAACCTGAATGACAAAGGTTGCGACAGCTCATCTCTGGGACAACTGCAGATAAAACCAGAACGTATGGGACACGATCTGCCACAACTTACAGGTTATTCCTCGTAAAATGGCAAATGTGACCTTGGTCCTGAGCACAGTTAGGTTGAAGACCCAGACTAATGAATAATCTATGAAAAATTGTGTTTCTTTCAAATTGGTGATGGACATAAGGATGGACAGACACACATCTCGCCATGGCACAAGCTAATCACACACTTGTGCTAAAAACCAAAAAGATTACAAGGCTACTTACAGCACATGTTGATGAGTTTGACAAACAACTTCGACTGATTCTCCAACCAGTTTGTTTGAGCACTAGGGTCAATAGAAATTAACAGAACATGAACATATTAGGTTTTTTCAAACTTGACACCCTCTCTCTACCCACTTCCACTTCATTTGTGTGTCCGTGTGGAAGGTCCCCCTCACTGAGAACCATTCCATCCCAGTGAGTGGAAGTGGGTTATGAGATGATCCGCCAGTAAGTCTAGATTGATGCTAAAGATACTGACAATGTTCAGGGTCATGTTGGGCTCCTCATGGAAGATGCCCTGGACAAATGTAGCATACATGAGACTAACTGTACAGTTATTAATAAACTGATCAAAGATAGACATTTTATCAAACAGGCACCAATAACATAAGCATTATGTTGCATATGCACCATTTCTCTAGTCTCTTAAGCTCTCACCTCTTAAACTAGCTTCCTGATCCTGATTCTGTTCTTTTGATCGTTCATATTTTAGGCTCTGTATCTAACAGGAAAAAACACATTAACATGGCTGTTCCTGTGATTTACTGGTAATTCAGTTCAATTTGTAGAAAGTGTTTACTGGGACTTTTGCACATTCGATTCAAAACCAAGATGCCTACAATTCAAAGAAGCTGTTTAAAACCCACCTTAATGAGCGCTGCTTCATTCAGCTGAGAATGTTTAGTTTGTGAAAGGTGCATTGTCATCAAGTCCAGAATTCAACTTTTTTTTTATTTTGGCCTCACAAACACCTGAGGGGAAATCTCTGGCTCTGTAGCTACTAAACGGTGCATGATGGTCACCAGCTGGTCTTTGTGTGTGTCTGCTTTTTGCAGCTTTTGTTTGTTTGTTTGTTTTTTATAGTTGTCTTAAACCTGCTGCCAAACAGCCAACAGAAGCAGTGAAGCTGGAGCCAAACAGCTCTGTAGAGCCAAGAGCAGATCCAGTTTCAGGAGATAATTCTCCTGTCAGTGTTTTCATACTTTTATTACAGGCTTTGTTATTATGCGATTATTTTCTAACAAAAAAAACCATGAATAATAGACCCACAAATAATTGGGTACTCTGACTTCCTCCTACAGTCCAAAAACATTAACTGCTCATTCTAAATTTTCTCTCAGTGTCAGACCTGAGATGGACTGGCCCTTCCATGGTGTACCCCACCTGCCACCTCTCACAACCAGCCTCCCTGAATTGAAGTGGTTAAGAAAAATGGATAGATTAATTTAAGGGGAAAAAATCCTCTTGTGAAGCTCGTTTTAAGCTTTCAGTTACTTGTATGCACATCTCATATTGAAGTTTTTTAAGTTCCTGTTCCTCTGCCAAGTCCCCTGAGTCTGTGCAAAGTACATGGCCAATGAAGGTGACCCATAGGGGGAATCCACATGACACATCCACTCCACTGCATTTGTTCTCCTAATAAAGATATAAAAGAAGCAGAAGAGTTAGTTAGAATGAACAGTGTGGCAAACTGTTACCTTTTGCTTATCTTTTTTGTTATCTTTTTCTACAAAAAAATACGATTTCTGACTCAAAACAATGGAAATCTAAGCTATGCGTCCGATGCTCTCAGCTTACTTCGGGGGGGGGGGGGGGGGGGGGGGGGGGTAAGCTGATCCCCTGATCCCCTGATCCCCTACTTAACGTGTTCCCTCACAGATCCTCAAACAAACCCTACGACCATGATATGAATAATGTTTCTCTCACAATCACATACACAACATCTAAGAGCAGGAGGCCAGTGCATCATCTGTTTGTTACACATCACAGTCTGATGCATCAGGATGCATTTGATTTGATTCTTTGGCACTTAGAGGAGTCGTGCTACACTGACAAGATCCCCCGATGGGATTGTGCTCTACATTCAGTAATCATAGCACACACTGATGTAAAACACACCACAACAGTCTTCACATGAGAACACACATGCTGGGGCACAACATCTGCCACATACACACAGACAAATCAACAGCAAGTCTGATTCCCCCCTGATTTCATGAGATACCCCAAGAGTCAAGTACTGTACTGTGTGCGCTCGTTGCGTAATTCAGTTTTCCTTCCACACTAGCTGCAGATGTGGATTTCATAGACCGCATTTACTGCCTAATATTCCAGTAAGAAATTAGCAAACGATATTTGCGCTACTCTGTACAGAGCAGAGTCTCATATGATGATCTATTATCATAACTCAGGCATGAAAAACTCAGCGTGCAGCACATCATCACCACCCAGCTTGCAGCCACAGGATGTTAATGACATGATGTTTCACCAGATCTAAAGGTTTATATTTTGATTCTTTCAAGCTAAATAATCAACATGCAAGTTGGTTCACACAATTTGCAAGATGAGGTAATTTTCTTTCAGATATTTGGCTACAACCTGTAACTGGCATTTTCCCCACATCCACAGAGTTACAGTGTTTGATTATAGAAACGTTAAAAAAAATAAAGTTTTTCCTTTTCTTTCTTTTTTAAAGTGGTATTTGATAAAGAAAGCTGAATACTGCTACAGCCCACACATCAAACATGAATCCATTACTTATTCACAGCCATAGTTTCCCACCTGCAGATCCTCACTCCAGTCAGCCTTGACCACAGTGAACCACAGTCCAGCAGGCAGCTTTTATGTTACCATCTGGTCATTTACGTTCATAACAGTGCAGTTTGGAGGAGAAAACAAACGAATGTTCCATTTGGCAGTATTTCATGTATACAAGCAAATAATCATGTATAATCAAATAAATCATTTGGGTGTTTACCTCAAAGCTACCCAACTGATCCACTAAATACAGGCTTAGGGTCCATTGCAGATTCCAATCCTAAAGAGAATCCCAGCGCACGCACCCTCGCTTCCCTTCCTCTTCCGTCTTTGGTCAGCTTATCTTCACCGGCTCACCCCCGCTCTGGTAAGGAGCTTCACTTTCTAAATTCTCACAGTGAAATCAGAGAAGATATCGATTCTCTGTCTCTCCTCTATCTCCTTTCTCCTCCCATCCACCTCTATTTCTCTTCTGCGCTCCCTTTTCTGCCGTCTCCACCTCTTTGGGACTGAGGAAGCTTTGTTACCACGGAGACGCATGAGGCTGTGGCCTGATTGGTGGAGTTTGTTGTGATGCAGCAAGTCGGCAGTGCAGCCCACTAGATTGATTGCCTTTTCAGTCAGAATCGTTGTGTAACGCTGAGCCAGAATAAGCTTACTAAGTGGAGATATATAGGAATTTATTTTCAGTAAAGCGGGGGATTACAATTCACTTTCAGTGTTACATTACTTGGTTGTGTATCACAGAAAAGCCCGTGGTGGAAAGTATGGAGGACTGTGAATGTCAAATTTATTTAACTCCAAATTAAAATACATACTTTACAATGTAATTTAGCAATCCATAAAAGACTAACTCAGCACGTTTTGTCTATTACATTAATTGATTAATTTTATTGGATTAAAAAAGGAGAACAAGCAGAAAGCCAGTTTTCACAAATTATGAAAAGAATTGAAAAGATTTCAATAAATATAATTTTGCCTTTTTTTTTCCAGATATGAAGCAGATTAAAGCAATAAATGCTCACAGTACAGAAGATGGAAATAAATCATCCATCCATTTTCTCTGAATAATCCAATTCAGCCTCAATAGGGGAAGTGTCTGTCACAGGGCTAACACAGAGAGACAGGCAACCATTTCCACCTATGGGCAATTTAGAATCACCAATTAACCTAATCCCACTAACTGCATGTCTTTGGACTGTGGCAGGAAGCCGAGTACCTGCAGAGAACCCACACAGACACCAGAAGAACATGCAAACGCCACACAAATTAGCTCAAGCTTCTTGATGTGAGGCAAACCATTTTTGCTTTGAAAAATATTTTCATGATTAACCTATTTGCTAAAAAGACTGCAATTAATTTTTTGATCAATTTACAGATAACTTATTGTAGCAACTTTTTTTCAGCCATCAATCACATAACAACAAACAAAGATGAGTTTGTAGTGAAACAGTCCCATTTTAGCAGAGGAAAAACCAGCGCAATTTTCCATTTGTATTTTAAAAAAATGACTTAAAAATGACTTGACAAACTCAGAAACAAGATCAGTGCAACTTCAGTCTAATTTTTCATTCGCAGCAAATTGCCCTAGACTGAAGTTGCATTCACCAATAGCAACCAAGACACCATCTTTTAATTGCTTATGTATTATTCAACGACAGTGTCATTTTTCAGTCATTTTTATAAACCTTTATAGGAATGGCTTTGCAAATCCCTTTTTCTTTTTGTGCATTTGACACATTCTCACAAATCCTTGATGATGGGATCTCTTTTAAAGACAACATCAGAGGTGATAAGGAGTCAACGTGTGAAGAAAATGTGTGTGCATCACGTTTTAATGGGAGCTCTGAGCAGCAGATTGGTTGCTCTGATGATTATGCCTTTGTTTGCAAGGCATCGTGACTGTCCTGCCTTTGGTGAGGTGCTTTGCTTGTGCTTCAGCCTCTGAGGTGCATTTTGAACAGCTTCAGAATGAGTCAACTGAGTGCTGTGAACACAGGTATTTCCTTTTGGTTGAGCAAAATGATACAATTTATACAGGTAATTCCACACTGCAAATAGCCTTCTGAGATATTCAAAAATCATCATCATCATATACATTCTATGCACACAAAATTTGATGTGCATAGAAGGTATATTTTAATTTATACATACCCTTTATTTTTTACAGTTCTGTCACAAAGAGTGACTCCTGTATACTGCTTTTGAATTTCTTATTCTGTCCTTTGAGTTTTCTGTCTTCCATCTACCCATATGTGCTTTCCTTTTATAACCTTTCCATTTTTTTGTACTTCCTCCAAATTTTAGACAGCTGAGTGGAAAAAATCAACATCATTTGTGTGAACTGTGTCAGATTTTCTTCTCGAGAAAGCTTTATAATCCTTTCCATTGTTTTAAATGACAGCTCTCTTATTAGGGCCATTTTTCCTTTTAATGAGCCTGGTGCAATTTTGCATGTTTAGCTTTTGCAGAATTTGTTTTAGTCAAGCAGACTACACAGTGAAGCAGGGAAAGTTGGCAAGCATAATGATTTGAGTAAGTTTGACATGGGCCAAATTTAGATTGGGAGCGCAGGTCAAAGCATCCCCAAAACTGGAGCATTTGTGGGTGTTTCGGCTCTGCAGTGGTTAGTATTGTCGAGAGACAGACTTCCTGTATTGGGGTCATGGGCCACGCAATCAACAGTATCTATCAAAAATGGCTCAAGGAAGGAACAGTGGTGAACCATGGGTCATGTAGCCTCTTTCAGTAGTATAATGCCCCCTGCAACAAAGCAAAAGTGGTTCAGGAATGGTTTGAGGAGCATAACAACAAGTTTGAGGTGTTGACTCAGCTAAATTTCAAAGATGTTAGTCCAATCAAACATCTGTGGGATGTGCTGGACAAACAAGTTGGATCCATGTAGGCCCCACCTCACATCTTACAAGGCTTAAAGGATCTACTGGTGACATCATGGTGCCAGATACCACAGCAAACCATCAGAGGTCTAGTGGAGTCCATGCCTCGATGGGTCAGGGCTGTTTTGGTAGCAATAAGGGAGACCACAACACAGGTCGTGGTCATAATGTTATTCCTGATTGGTATATTTAAGATTTGTTCTTTTGCTACAAAGCTGAGCTGAATAAACGTCCTGAATGACCTTGGTTAACATTGACTATAGTCAATAGTCACCTTATTTGGCATATGGCTCAGCTGTAGAGCAGCTGCAAGAGTCAATCACAGAACAGTGCAGGCATCAGTAGAAAATCTACATGACATTAAATTCAAACTTAAGCAGCACCAGAGGAGCAGCTGGCGTTGAGGTTAGTTTAGGGTGACCAACCGACGTCCATTTTTCACGTTCTGTCCGGGACGTACGGGGGATTTTCGAGATTGATGAAAATGTTTTTCCTATAGTCCGACAGAGGACCCATGTGTTTGAAGTCATCCCTGAACTGCTGCTTTGTGAGCGCTTGTTCTGCGCTCACAGACAGGACAGACCGTGCGCAGCAACACGCCTAACGATGTTTAAAAGATCCCAAAGCGCAAGTGCATCATGTCAGATGAACTGCAAAAGAAATTTCCCTCTTACCGGCCCAGTACTGGTAATTTTTCTTGTGCAGATGAGGCATTATTTCTGTCCCATTATTTAATTCCAGAGGCTTTTAAGGGTTTGTTTGTTTTTTTGCGCTCGTTGGCTTGGCATATGCCTGTAAGACATTTTTTGTCCACACGTAAACGGCGTTTCAAATCACCGAAAACTGAGATTTTTTTTAAAACTCCTGCCAGGTTGGAGTTTTTCGAAAACTCAGTTTTTGCCTTTATGTGTGGACGAGGAATACAGAGTTCATCACGCAACGTCAAAGGTATGTGCCTTTTTTCACACTCTGCGCCACATTACTGTTTACATGAGAGGAATTTCGTCGTGGTGTAATTATTTTACATGTAGTTGTTTTTTTTCCTGTGTAATAATATTCAACATTGCTATTAATACAATACAATTCCCAGCGTGTGCTTCCGACGCAGGGAAAACCAATTCTGTCGGGGAGACCTACCCTGGCAGTTGTGCAGGTGAAGCCAAAGGGAAGATATGCTTCACCATATTTTCTAGTATTTGGCGATGCCTCATCCTCAGCTTTGCATTTGTGTGGGAGCCCCGCAGAAAACCTGTCCATTATGCTAGCAGTGTCTAAGCTTTTTTTTTTTTTATTTTTTATTAATTCCCCCACCACCACCACCACCAATGGCTCTGCCCCTCTAGCAACTATGTGGAGGTTAAATAAGCTTAAACAGTGTGGTAACCCTACTTGCAACAGGATGTTGCCTAAGCTGGCATTGAGTAAGTTGATCTGCAGAGACCATGGCTCAGTTTGGCTTTTGGCCAGTCTGAATAAGCATTTCCATCCACTAACGCTCCATTTTATGAACTATTTTGCACTTTCCCCATTGAGCTTCAAGTTAACACCAATTTATCTATGACTTTTCTCAGAGGGTTTCCGTTTAAAATACTCCACCTGCAGCTCGTAGTGATCTATAGGGGACTATGTAGCTGCTGCTTGGGCTTAAAGGACATTTCAAAGACTATAACTTACAAGAGGAAGGAGAGGAAAGACATCCTGAGACATTTCACTACAGGAGATCTCAAAAGCCAAGCCAACCCCTAAATTAATTTACAGTCAGTGGCAACTGAAAACAAGCTTCGAGGCTTGTACAGTCACACCAGCAGCAGGTTCACTGCTCTCAGCCTCGCATTTTATCTGTGAGCTGCAGGGATCCACATCCTCAGAATGAAATGACTTGTTGATGGGTGCTCCGCCCGCTGCACACACACTCTTTATCTGAGCATCAGCAGAGCAGACGCTAACAGAAACAACCCCTACTAAGCAAACACCACTTACACACGCACAACCCAACATGAACATCTGCTGTCATTGTGACTGTTAATTTGTGATGTTGTCAAGCACATCTTTCCTCACCAGATACTCCTGCTACCCATCCTGCACTCATCAAAAAGAGGTCTGTGTGGCTACTCACTGTCAGTTGCTGTGATGCAACTAACGGCATTTATGTGGACGTCACTTGAGCATGTGTGTGGCTGCATTACAAGTAGACTTTTTGCATTTATATTTCACATTTATCTCGGCTGAGTCATTTCCAACACTATATCCTTTGAAGCATTACATAATTACAATTGTGAGGCACTTATTTATTTATATTTACATTACATTTTATCCATTTTTTCTTAGTGCTAGAAACAGCCTGCCAAAATGTGCACACCCTCTCATCCATAGGTTTTCAGTAGTGTAGTTCAGTGACTTGAAGCTGCTGGTAATGTGACAGACCCCACCTAGTAGGCAGTTCTCCGTCTCTCAAAGTGTCCACACCCTTAATATTCCATAACTTTAAGCCTTAATACAATTTAAAAATATAAGTTAGTATATATCGCTGTCTCTCTGTATTCTGGTAGCTGGGATAGGCTCCAGCCCCCTCACAATCCTGAAAAGGATAAGTGGAAGACAATGAATGGATGGAGTAAGTGTGCAGAAATTCCCTATACTGTACAGCCATCATGAAGGTGAAAATTTGATTTTAACATGAGAATCTAGAGAATCTATGAGGATTGATACACTGGAGTGACCTCAAGTAGCCATTCAAAGAACCCGCTACCTGAGGTGTCCATTTGTTTTTCCTTTTTAAAAATTTAAAAACAAAATTAAAGCTAAAAGCTATTTATTAGTGTAAATTACTTCTACAGCGTGCTTCCCCCCTACCAGTCCCGGCAGTGTTTGTTGATCACTTTACTACTGTCAATATGTTAATCATTTTTATAGAGATTGTTTACAGTTCCAATCATAAGAGTGGAAACAAAAGGACTTGGAAACACTAAAATAATGCTGCTTACACATGACGAGTCAGCATTAATAACAACACATAATGCAAAGGACATTATAGTGCAGAGTACTTTGATTTTTCTGAATAGTTACGGTAAGTAGGGCTGGTGTTCTGTTCTTCCTTTTACTTAACAAAAATGATATTTTATCACTCTTCCTCCATCAGTTGATGGTTTGGTTTGCAGAACTACTACGGATAGAAGATGGTGTCACTGACCTGCAGTTCATCCCCAGTGGAGGTTTCAACCTTTCTTCCTGTGAACGAGAAACAGCTGAAATGAGACTCAGAGAGCAGGTGTGTGTTTCAAGGAACCTACAATGCAGAAGCATTGCACAAGAAAGAGAGTGCTGTCAAATATATCACATTACGGAGGAGAAGTGACTGTTTTTAAACCATTTCCTTCCTCAATCCAGTTTCAGAGCATTAAAAGTATTGAGTAATGCTTAGTTGCAAAAGCATTGCATATTACATTATTTAAAAAGTGATTTGGGTGTCTGCAATTAGTTGGAGGTTTATTTTCCTTGACGCCAAATGTATTCATCCATAGCTAATGTGGTCATCTGACACTGTCAAAATATCACAGCAGAGAGAAAAAAAACGAGGCATGGGCAGCAAATGAGAGCAGCCCTGACGTGATGGCTGGGTGATGAAAGAGGAGAAGCTATTTTTAGATGAGGGTGTCAGAGGAGAGGGAGGAGGTGGGGGCATGGGGGAAATGGAAGTGATGCGGGTCCAGGGATCAAAGTGATGGCGCTGCTGTAGCTGGAGTTAGTTGTGGCATTTCTCAAATTGTTCTGCTTTCCTGTGCATTTGTAAATGACGGCAATGCATCACCGCCTGAGGAGGGAGGGGAGCTAATCAGTGTTCTCAGCACTCATCTGAGCCTCTGCTTAGTTCATGTCAGTCTTTGCAATGCTGTTTAGTGCACTTAAACAATGCCACAGAGCTGCAGCTACAAACAAAACAAACACAAGTTGAAAACTGCTAATTTTTTTCCTTTGGGCAGAATATTAATCACTGCCACAGACTGAATATAAAAAAAATAACTTTAGATGCGGCCCCATGTTCAACTGTAACGACTTCATGAAATGAAAGATCTCATAAAAAGTGTCATTTAACCAGCTGACAAACAGCTGAACTGTTAACATCCTTTTGGATATATACAGAGACATATACACTCATCAGCTACTTTGTTAGGAACATGTGTTCAACTGCTTGTTACCACAAATATCTAATCATCACTAGAGTATACAGAGAACGATCTGAAAAAGACAAAATGACCAGTTAGCAACAGTTTTCTGAGTGAAAATACAATAGTGATGCTACAGGTCAGAGGAGAGTGACTATAGAGTAACTGATATAACCAGTTGTTATAATCGGGGTATGCAAAAGAGCATCTCTGAACCTACAACATGGTAAATATTGAAGCAGATGAGCTACAGCAGAAGGCCACGCCTGTGCCAATCCCATCAGCTAAGAACAGAAAACACAAGTTCACACAGAGTTGTCAACATTGGACAACAGAAGCAGGGCCATAACCAGGGTTTAGAAAGTAGTTTCTTTTAATTGGTTACCTAAAATCTAAATCTTTAACGTTAGATAGTGACATTTGGAGTTGATGTAAAATTGCATACATTTTTCTTTAGTCCTGAATGTTAAATGTGGCTCTCACTTATGGTTAAGAAGTTACAAAGGTTCAAAAATGCTGACAAAAAAGGTGACCAAACCAACAAATTTCAGCTCACTGTGTTCAAAATCACAGAGTGATTTTTCATGGATTGACCCTACAGCAGGGGTGGCGAACTCCAGGCCTCGAGGGCCGGTGTCCTGCAGGTTTTAGATATCACCCTGGGTCAACACACCTGAATCAAATGATAAGTTCTTTACCAGGCCTCAGGAGAACTTCAAGACATGTTGCTGAGGTAATTTAGCCATTAGAATCAGCTGTGTTGGATCAAGGACACATCTAAAACCTGCAGGACACCGGCCCTCAAGGCCTGGAGTTTGACACCCCTGCCCTACAGTAAATTATTGACATACACTACCAGTCAAAGGTTTGGAAACACCTTCTCATTTAATGGTTTTTCTTTATTTTCATGACAATTTACATTGTAGATTCTCACTGAAGGCATCAAAACTATGAATGAACACGTGAATTATGTAGTTAACAAACAAGCGTGAAATAATTCAAAACATGCTTTGTATTTTACATTCTTCAAAATAGCCATCCTTTGCTTTGATTACTGCTTTGTATTCTCTTGGCATTCTCTCCATGAGCTTCATGAGGTAGTCACCTGAAATGGTTTTAAGCAGCCTTTCAGTTCCCAGAGATGCTGAGCCTTTTTGCCTTCACTCCGGTCCATCTCACCCCAAACCATCTGGGTTTAGGTCGGGTGACTACGGATGCTAGGCCATAGTGGCTGTAGCTCAGGAGGTAGAGCAGGTCAGCTGCTGATCGGAAGGTTGGTGGTTCAATCCCTGGCTCCCCCAGTTTGCATGCCAAATATCCTTGGGCAAGATACTAACCCCGACTTGCTCTCCAATGCATCCAGAGTATGAATGATAGTTAGAAAAGCGCTCACCGTATAGATAATAGTGCTTGTGTGTATGGGGTGAATGCAGTGTGTTGTATAGAGCGCTTTGAGTACTCCAGGAGAGTAGAAAAGCACCATATAAAAACCAGTCCATTTACCATGCCATCTGACGCAGCACTCCATCACTCTCATTCTTGGTCAAATAGCCCTTACTCAGTCTGGAGGTGTGTTTGGGGGTCATTGTCATGTTGAAAAATAAATGAGGGTTAACTAAATGCAAACCAGGATGCTGTGGTAGCCATGCTGAATCAGTGTGCCTTCAATTTTTTCATCATTGTCACCAGCAAAGCACCCCCGCACCATCACACCTCCTCCTCAATACTTCACAGTGGGAACCATGCATGTAGAGACCATACGTTCACCTTGTCTATGTTGCACAAAGACACAGCAGGTGGAACCAAAGCTCTCAAATTTGGACTCATCAGACCAAACACAGCTTTCCACTGGTTTAATGTCCAGTCTTTGTGTTTCTTGGCCCAAACAAATCTCTTCTATTTGTTGCTTTTCCTTAGTAGTGGTGTCTTAGTAGCTATTAGATCATAAAGGCTCATTTGCGTTGTCTCCTCGGAACAGTTGATGTGGCTGCTACTGGAAGTCTGTTTGGCATTTATCTGGGCTGTAATCTGAGATGATGTTACCTTGCAATTTCTGAGGCTTCAGTCTCCAGAGACTGAAGAAGTCACTTGGATGAGTGAACAAACGTTTCTCCCACTGAAAACACTATGTCCAAATGAACAGAATCAACCTTATGGGATTTATTTACCTGGATGATTGAGCATGCATCAAGTCACACCATTGAATGAAAATAATGTTATTGGTTTTTTATGTCATTATTATTCTCTGCGTGGAATTTATATAGAGTTAAAAAGACTATATAATAAATGCAATAGATTAATAAACGGTGGTATTTCCAAATGAAATTGAGCAAAGTAGCAGTATGAGGTAGTGTGCAGTTTGGTTTTCCCCTTGTTTCTAGTTATTCTATAAATATAACTTCTGCTTATTTTTGTGCTCACATAAGCACAAATCTTCAAGTGTTACATTAGTGATTAACACGACACAACAGTATGAATAAAATACCACAGAAGCAATTGAAAGAAATGCTTAAAGGAGAAATTCACGCAGCATGGAAATCACAGCACATACAATGCACACAGTTAGTACAAAACTACTAATATAAAGATAGAAAGTCAAAGCAAGTCTACAAATCAGCATTACATTTCAGATGTACTAAAAAGAAACTAGGTGTCAAGGGTCCCAGAGGCCAGTACATGGGAGTGGACCAAATGCAGGCACAAACAGAACAGTGTTAAGGTTTTCAAAAGCTTTATTATAAACACAGAGATGAGCAATGACAAGACGTGAGTACTTGGTGGGGAATCTCGGACGTGGATGCACAGTAACAGAGGGAGAGTGTGGTTAGGACCTTTCTTTTCCTATATTCCTGAGAAGACAGCGGGCAGCCTCCTGGCAGGCAGGTGAGTTGTTTAACTTCCGAGGAGTTATGCAGTGGCTTGACGAGGTTACTGAAGGCACAAAGTGATCAAGTTAAGCACATAGCATAAACATGGAATGAGGCCTGGTTACCACCATGAGGTAGCTGACAAACTGGTGAAGAACAGATGACAGAGGACTGGAGTGCACCGGCTTGACTTGGGAAAAGTAGAACATGGGATCTATGCGTATGGATGCAGGGAGTTTAAGTTTAACTGCCATAGGACTGATGACAGACTCGATTTCATAGGGTCCAATATAGCATGGGGCGAGCCTGTTGGAAAATTGCCTGAGGGGAATGTTCCTAGAGTAAAATTAGAGGCAGGTCTTCTTAGTCAATCCACGTAGCGGTGCTTTCAAACAACAACCTTTAGCAGCACCTCCCGAGTCCGAGTCCAAATGTGACGACAGCGTTGCAAGTGGTGTTGAACAGAAGTAACAGCGAGATCAACCTCATTCTGAAGGAACAGGGGTGGATGATAACCTAGAGAGGCTTCAAAAGTCAAGAGACCAGTTGTAGATGAGATAAGTGAATTATGTGCGCACTCTACCCAAGGAAGATGCAAAGAGCAGGTTACCGGGTTTAGTGTGGTGACACAGTGGAGGGCAAATTCAAATTCCTGGATGAGCATCTCAGTCTGGCTGTTGGATTGTGGGCGATATCCAGAGCTGAGGCTGACCTTGGCTCCAAGAACGGTGCAGAAGGTCTACTAGACCTGTGAAGTGAATTGAGGACTTCTGTCTGGGAGAATTTATGTAAGGAAACTGTGGAGACTGAAAATATGACCAACCAGGAGCCTGGTAGTTTCAGAGGCAGAAGGGAGTTTGTCCAGAGCAATAAAATGGGCTGACTTGAAAAACCTATTAAATATTGAAAGAATTACGGACTTCCTGGAGGAAGGCAGGCCGGTGACAGAATTAAATTGAATCTTGAGTGCTGTTCTTGCTTCATGCATAGATGGAGCAGGCGGCCACATAGTCTTTAACATCTCTTTCTGTTCCCCATCAAAAGTGGTGACACTTGATTAATGAAATAGTCCTACTTACACCTACTTACTTGGTGGTGTGAACCTAATGGATGACTGCTGAAAGGGCTGGAATGGGGACATAGCAGTGATTAGGTGGACTGGTACCTGGGTCAGGCTCATCCTGAAGAGCCTGGTGGATTGACGTTCCAGGAGACAAAGCCACCAAGAAGGTGGCAGGTAGGATGGTGGCAGTCTCGGGTGGGTCATTGTTGGTGGCAAACTGGCGGGACAAGGCATCAGGCTTGACATTTCTGGAGCCTGGGCAATAGGAAGTAGAGAAATAGAGAAAATGCAATAAAAAAAAAAAAAGCTAACGGGCTTGGCTGTCATTGAGTCTCTTGGCGGTTCTTAGTTAAGTTAGGTTCTTGTGATCAGTCCAAAGGGTAAATGGTTGTTCGGCTGCTTCTAATAGGTGACACCATTCCTCAATGGCTAATTTTACTGCAAACAGCTCTCAGTCGCCCACATCATAATTTCGCTTGGCTAGAGTGAGGCGATGTGAGAAGAATGCTGTAGCTTGGCTTGTGGCCCTGAACGCTGGGAGAGAAAGGCTCTAACTCCTGAATCTGAGGCTATTTCCACTATGAATGGTTTTGAGGTGTCGAGGTGAATCAGAACGGGTTCCAAAGTGAACAAATGTTTTAATTCAATGAAGGCTGCTTCAGCTTCAGGAGGCCAGAAATGGTCCTTGGTGGAGGTGAGGTGAGTGAGTGGTGCAGCTACCTAGCTGTAATTCCGAAGGAAGTGACGGTATAAGTTAGCGAAAGTGGGCCATTCATTCACTGCTTGAATCTTTGCTGGGTCGGTCTTCACCCGTCTTCTGCCAGAATATAACCAAAAAAGGTTACTGAAGCAAAGTGGAACTCACATTTACCTTGAAATATAACCAATTTTCCAAGAGGCGTTGTCCCTCAATACATCATTAACTAGTGTCTGAAAAACCACAGGGGGCATTAGTGAAACAACATAACCAGATATTCGAAATGACTTAGGGCTGCGTTGAATGCACTCTTCCATTTATCCCCTCCCGGATGTGCATTAGGACAGTGGGAGAGTGTAGGGAGAGCAGTAACTAGTGAGAAGTTGATTTGCGGCTTACTTGCAGATAGAGAGTGTAAGGCTCTGGAGGGGGTAGCTGGGTGATCACAGATATCACTAAAAAAGAAAAGAAAATAGAAGTGCAAGGTTGCTGTTAAGATTTGAAAGCCTACAGATTAAGGGAAGAGGATGGTATACCTCGGTACAGGGCCATTAGCATTTGACCCACCTCCAAGCTTTAGAGGCTGACTAATATGCTGAAGTTGGGGTGACACGGAGCAGCAGTAGCAGGTAGGACAGAGATCACACCTACACTATATTGCCAATCCAAATCATTGTATTCAGGTGTTCCAATCACTTCCATGAGCTATGACTATTTCATTAATCATGGAAGTAAATTCCAGTGCGGATACTGTGATAGGAAGTCCAGTCATGAAATTCATGTGGGCTTCAAAATTAGCTCTCTGGATTGATGAATTCTGCCTCTCCATCAGGCAGTCTGATGGAGAACAGTACTTGCTTGACTGCATTGTTCCAAGTTTGGTGAAGGGTGTGTGTGTGTGGGGGGGGTGGGGGGGTGGGGGGGGGGGTTTCCAGGATTTGGGCTTGGGCCCTTAGTTCCAGTGAATGGAACTGTTAATGTTTCAGCATACCAACACATTTTGGACGATGTCATACTCCCAACTTGAAATTTTCTCCAGACATTTATGCATTCATTGTATAAAACATGGACGTAGCCACCAGGACCAAACTCAACATTTGTCTTTTAGCCACCACCAAGTTGTTTTTTGTTTTTCAAACCAGAAGTGACTACATATGGATAAAAAATTGCTGTGCTAGCAAGCTTGGTTGGGAAATTGCATGGATAGTAGAGGTGGGAATCACCATACATCCCACGATATGATATTATCACAATACTTAACGCACAATACGATATTATTGCAATTTTTTAAAATATTTTGCGATATTCAGATTCTGTACATAAAGGTAAACTTTATCAATATTCATTTTATCTAATATCACAGTCTCGCACTCAGTCTTTCTCTCATTTCAGTTTTATTGTTGACAAACTGAACGGTTTGTATTACAGTCTAGTCCATCTTAACTGAATGCAACTATCTGGTACAATTATAGCTATTCTGAACTATGCAATATATGAAAACTATGCAGCCCCTTCAGCAACTGAAGAATTTGAAAGTAAATTAAAACAAAATATAATTTTACATTAAATAAAAAAGTTTTAAACTTAATTAAGATAAAACATGTCTTAAATTAAAATAAGTAAACTGTCATGTTTATTGCTGCCAAAAATACTGTAAAGTTGGACATTTGTGTAATGGGAGTCTATGCCAATCAACTCCCTTTTCGAGTCAGCCTCTAGTGGCTGCTAGAGGAACTGCAGTTCTTGCCAGTTGTGCATTTGCTTTTGTTCAGCTCCAGATGTTACTTCCAACTTTTCATCTAGTCCAACCAGGTGGTAAAAGCCTTCTTTTGTATCCACAATCATGGAACCCACAGGATCACCCTAAAGGCACCAAGGCACCTTGGATAGGGAATTATTTTTCTTGGTGTTTAGTTGGTCTAACAACCTCATCCAAGTAGTAACAGGCATTTATTACAACAGGAAGATTTAAGGAGATAAAAGGCCAAAGGAAAATAAGACAGAACAGTAAAAATAAATTTCAATCTATATAACAAAACAGCTGTAATTGGTAAATGGACTGATTCTTATATAGCGCTTTTCTACTCTCCTGGAGTACTCAAAGCACTCTACACAATACGCCACACTCATCCATACAAATACACACCCTATGCTTCCTCAGTGCATTGGAGAGCAAGTGAGGGGTTAGCATCTTGCCCAAGGCATGCAGACTGGGGGAGCCAGGAATTAAACCACCAACCTTCCGATCAGTAGATGACCTGCTCTACCACCTGAGCTACAGCCACCCCATAATTCTGTCTTGCAATCCTTATTTATGCCAAATGCAAAACAGAATGTTCATTGTATGCTTTGAGAAAACTGATTCACAGAGACTACTCTTAACTAAGTAGCAGAGTGTATTGAAAATCTATTGATTTTTCTGTGTCTCATTCGTACCCCTGAACCTGTGTGAATATTTAACGAGGACATAACGCCTCACTAGATCTGAACAAAGCTGGGGGACTGTTAATTAGTCTGAGTGCTTTCAATTCCCAGAACAATCCCCCCTCTCTAGCCTGCCAACATGGTCTCAGATGTGTTCAGGGAACCATCAATTCACTGTAAACCCTAACAATGTCAGGCTACTTTGAATATTTCCTATATGTGTGTTTGTGTCAGCTGTGTAATAATAGGGTTTTTTTTTATGTCAGTGAAATACTAACACCAGAATACAGAAATAGTTCTGAGTAAAAGTCCTCACATTTCACCAGCATGACTTTAGTAAACTAAAAAAACTAAAATCAAAACTAAAATGGCTTCTGTAATGGTATAATACCACATGTTTATTTGTTAATAAAGTAGCAACTGGTTCTATATTATTTTATGTCCAATTTATTCATTGGTTTCTGTCCCTCAGCTTGTCTCTAGTGTTGTTTGGCAAAACACTTTACTGTGTTCCTGGTAATAAAAATCAAATGCATTTGGATTGTTTCTTTATGTTTGTACTTTTATGGTTCTGCAAGGCAAAGAAACTGATAAATCCATGCCAGACAACATAGTTAGTTACAAAACAGCCAGGGATATTGGCAACTGTGTGCTCGTATAATCCCTGGGCTTGAGTGTGTGTGCACAAAAATGGAAGCAAGTGATGGTAGATTCATCACTGATTGTAGTGCTGAAAAAAAAACTGAGACAGATTTTTCAGTCGAAAACATAAAGGATGTTGCATGTGAATGCATGTAAAGCAAAACAGTGTTGCAAAAGTAGCCAGAAGAATTGTTGGTCTATTTGTGGTGCAGTGTTCATTATGACAGGCCGAGGTGATGGGAGGGGAGGGGAGTGACGGTGGAGGCAGACAAAAAGGGCTTAATACAGGTGTCGTTCATTCACATCCAGCATCTCACGCTCTGGCAGTCTCCCACATCAAAGCCCTGACTGCAAAGCCATGATCAGTGGGCTGGAATCCCTCTGTTTACGCTGCTAAAAATAGATTTCACACACTGTGATGACGTGGCATCTTGTGACAAGACCCCCATCCAGCCTCCCCCTTCTTCCAAGACTCCCCAGCCACTCTCTTCCCACCTTACTGGTATGCAACTGTCACTCTGGCTACATGACACTTCACATTAAATCTTTGTAGACATAGGACAGGGAGGGAATGTGGCATATCCTTTGAAAGAAACGAATAATTAAAACAGAGGAGGAGAACATGATAAGAAAAAAAGGAAGTGATAATGTGAATATCTAGAGATGACATAAAGAAAAAGAGAAAGGAAGAGTGAATGGATGGACGACAAGACAGGGAGAGAGAGGGAGGAGGAGAAGGAGCAAGTGGCAATCAATAATATGACTCATTCTTTCTGCAGTGGCTACTTCCTAACAGCATTCATTAAAGCAAACCTAATCATTTTGGCTAGATAATCAAATCCTTTGAGGCTCCATCTTCTTTCACTCCCTGCCACACACACACTAACAAACACACTCAAATCATTCAAAATGAACCTAAAATGGGAGGAAATAGGACGAGCACATCCATAACCAGTATGCATCTGGCATTGGATCTGCTGATAGGAGTGATAACAAGCAGATGGGTTATTTGTTTGTGGGTTTTTTGTCCATGGCAGCAGCATAATAGTTCAAAACTTTTTTGGAAATCCAAAAACGTTTCGAACCATTATGCTGCTGCCATGGCCAAAAAAACATTCTCTGGCCTCCATTAATCTATCCATTTTTCTCCATTTTCACAGGTGTAATGTAAAGGTGTATATGTGAGTGAGAGAGAGACAGCCAAAGAGAGATATATCATAATTCACTGATTAGCAAGAAAATAGACAAAAATGCCCAATTATCCAACAGCGAGAAATACACAGAAAGCAATTAAAGTAGGTAACAAAAGATGTTAAAGAGACACATAGAGATACAATAACTAAGGAAAACACTGCAAAGAAATCAGAGCTTCCAAAAAGCTTCATGGAGGCAAAAAGAGACACAAACATACACACAGAGATAATATATATATTATATATATATACACACACACAGAACAAAAACAAATCCAAAGAGGTAAAAGCTATGAGAAGCAAAGGGTGTGCAAAGAAACAACAAACTGTTGCAGAGATTAAACACCTACAAGAACGCATAAAACAAAGCACAAAAAACACAAAACCATCTAATCAATCACGCATTTAATAAGAGAAGAAGAAGAAGACAAAAACCTGCAAAACAACGACAAGTAGACACAGAAAAACAGAGGGAAATGACCACAACAACGCACTAAATAACGATGATGATAGATGCAAAGCACCTACACAAAATGACCAAAAAGAGATGCAATCGAGAAAAAAGATAGTCACGAAGACACACAAAATGACTGCAGATGGAAGGAGATCAACCCACAACACAACAGCAGCCATGGGGCAGCTCTTACAACGTTTTACATGTGTCTCCACAGGTGTCCCTTATGTCATGCAAGTTGCCACAGTAGACAGACTAACATCATTCCCCTCACACCACCGTCATAATATATGTAGACTATGCTGCTTAGCTGTTTTGCACTGCTTATGACGGACACCACCTGACCTCTGCAGCCCAAATCAATGCTGCCACAAATTAATTAAATTAAACGTTGTATCGCCTCCATTAGTGGAATTAATGAGAGATAGGAGCGTTAATTAGCAGTGACACCGTACAATCGGTCAACAACTGCGGCATCAGGGCGATCGGCGGCTCACCTGCAGTCACGGTCTGTCTGCAGACAACATATCGCGCACATCTCCGTACTTTTCAGAGGATTTTCAGAGGAGACAAGCCGGCTTACAGCGTTATCTTTCATATATTGTACAGTGAAGTGTTAGCGGTGTTCGTTCTGCTGATTTTCCCCCACAAACAGCGCTCATTCCCGGTGTGTTTCCGCCTGTCAAAGCTGCTGTCAACGCCACAGCGGACTACCCGGCCATCCTGTTCGGGCTTTCCGCTGCAGCGCAGTGTGCTGCCGGTGGCTGCTGATAACATGCCGGGTAAATAGTAATAACAGAACAGGACATTTTTCTGCAGAGCAACAGAGGAGAAAGGCGTCCTCTAGTGGGTTACCTGCGCCAGCTGCGAAATTACTGCTGAAAGAGTGTTCAAGTAAGCAGGGGCGTTTCCAGGATTTCTTAAGTGGAGTGGCACGAGATCGACCAAGAACAAGGGGACTAGGACACCACAGTTTTGAAAATATGGGTATTTATATGAAGCCCTGTATTCTCATCCAGACAGTATTAGAACATCATTTTATATTTGACTTTTACAAAATGGTAAAATACAAAGTGTGCCACAGGTAGAAAGCAACATATTTCTTGGTGCCCACACTTCTTATCACTAACAGTATGAAATTTTAGCTGATGTGTAAGAATAGGGTTTAGACACAGTGAGTATGCTGCAAATAGATGAAAATTAAAAGGAGGACAGAAATTAAGGACATAGGAACCCTGCAAAAGTGAGAATGAATGGCACAGAGTATACGACTGTCAGGCCCCCATGGCGTGGACCATGCTCCTAGTTAAACTCGGGAGGCATATAGGCATTTCCTCAGTGCTTAATTGTGGGATGGTGGTGCTTTGTAGATACAGTAATCCTAGCAACAACAATCTAATCAGGCAAGCTAACCGATCTTTCATTAGTCTTAAATTACTGCCTGTTATTCATTGTATACAAAATAGAGTGAATCCTCAATGCCAGAATCTCCTCTTTGACACTAAACTTCTAGAGCAATTACCTCACTCTCTTACGATATCATAAACTGATTTGATTGACTAGAGTAAATAAATCTGATTTGATTGGCTGATTCCTGCCTCTGAAAATTTTAACTTTTCAGTACAAGCGGCACAAATCATTGGAACCAACAGCTCTACAGTTCCGTTGAGCATCACATGATGCCACCCCATTATGCACGAGCTTTGAAGCCTGAAATGTATCGTGCTGCTATAGGTTTAGGTTGCCAGGGGCCTTTCCACAGTACACTGAGCACTTCCTCATAGAAGTGAGTTCTTTTTCCCCACCATCAACAAATGCATGCTCAATGGAGATCAACGGAGAGTCTCTCTCTAATATTGTAAGTTCTTTACCTGAGAATATAAAGTGCCTTGAGATAAATTTTGTAAATAATACTGAATAACAGCCACTAGGCTATGCATATGATGAGGCATAAACAAAGAGAAATACTGGTTTATTTTTAACAAAAAGCATAATTTATTGTGCAACAATATTACATTTCCAGTGAAGTTCATATCATTGTAGGAAAACCAGGACAACAAGGAAGCAGTGCAAGAACCTCCATGCACAAGCATCATTGAAAAACAGCTGACTCGAGTTTTGACTCTGTGGAAATGTGTGTGTGCTGGTTTCACTCGATTTTGGAATGGACCATTACTGTAAAATAATTTACAGACATAAAGCAAGAAAGCCACACAAAAAAACCCTGATTTGGCTCAATTAAATATTTCCTTCAAGATCAATAAGTTTGGCCCAAAGCAAAAGATAAATAAGCAACAAATTGAAGAAAATTACCTTAACACATGTCAAATGGAAAAACATTCAAAACTTAAAAAACAAAAGAGCCACAACAAAAGAAAAAGAAAAAAAAGAAAAAGAAAGGCAGTGATAGTTCCAAAGTGGATAAATGACTTTGCTGGAAACATTTGTTTTGATTGTTCACATTTACTCTAAAACATGAGCCGATTTAAAAATCTACTCCTGAATATGGCAAGTAAAGAATATTAATATTGATATTTCTGTGGCTAAAAAAGTAAACGACTGTACAAATCTGTGCTTTTCTAAAAAATATACTCCAAAAAATTGCTATATCTCTCATACATATACAAAATATCCCCGAGTAATAAGTAAGAGGTATAAAAAGATGCTGTGGAGTCACTGTACAGATGGGCTTATGGCACAGAAAAAGATGGGAGGACAATCAGTGCTGTGTATAAAACCAAGACACTAAGTTGTAGAATCAATACTAAAGTAAGAAGACAGACATTGCTATATGTTGGTCGAGGAACGGAGGACGTGGAATCTCTTCAGGGTCATTCGGATGGATCCCAGCTCACGGTTCAGCCTCTCCAGACGATTCTCTAAAGCCACCTGAGGGTGGAAGTGGAGCAGAAAGTTCAGTGGCAGCCATTTCAAAAGTAAGTTAGCAGGTTCAATACATTAGTATCTGATTTAAGCAATTTTATTAACTCTAGGGATGTTGACCTGTCTGGGAGGTCCCAGCAGAATTTTTTTTAACTATTTTAACTGATCCCCCTCCCCTCTCCATAAAAGGTGGCTACGTGGAGAGGGTGTCCTCCTTTAAGTTCCTCGGTACCCACATTTCCAAGGACCTATCCTGGACAACTAACACATCAGCCCTGGTGAAGAAAGCCCAGCAGGGCCTCCATTTCCCGAGATTTCTGAGATGGAACAGGCTGCAGACTGACCTACTAGTGTCCTTCTACCATGCCACAATCGAGAGTGTGCTGGTGCACGCCATCCCTGTGTGGTACGCTGGCTGCACAACAGCCGATAAGAAGAGACCCCAGAGGGTTATCAGAACTGCAGAGAAGGTGATCGGCTGACCACTCTTCACCCTGGTCTTCATTGCCAGCTCTAGATGTCTCTCGTGAGCCAGGGCAATTATAAAAGACCACCTCCATCCTAACCACCATCTATTCAACATCCTGCCCTCTGGAAAACGGTCGCAGCAGATGGCCGCCCCTCCCTGAGCCTGGTTCTGCCGGAGGTTTCTTCCTGTTAAAAGGGAGTTTTTCCTTCCCACTGTCGCCAAAGTGTTTGCTCATAGGGGGTCATATGATTGTTGGGTTTTTCTCTGTATCTATGAAGCGCCTTGAGGCGACTTTTGTTGTGATTTTGCGCTATATAAATAAAATTGAATTGAATTGAATTGGAATAAGGTTCAGATCCATCAGGTACAAAACCAACAGACTAAAGGACAGCTTCTACCCGTGGGCAGTCAGAAAAATAAATGCAAATTAAGAGTTTTTTTACAATCACTCTGTTGCTGCTACTTGCTATTTATTATGTTGCTGTGTGTGTGTGTGTGTGTGTGTGTGTGTGTGTCTTTTTGTTTCCATGCAATATTCTGTTCTTCCTCTGCAATGTTTCAGCAGATGTGCAATTTCCATCCCTTAACAACCATAGGCCTTCTACCCTTATTTATTATATTTTATTACAACGCCTTGTGCACACCCCCACAATGCTTCCTGTAACACAAACATTGTGTATATAGTGTTCTTATATTGTTTTTCTTCTTCTTTCTTGTATATTGTTTTCTTTTCTTTCACACCTTTGTGGTCTTTTTTCGTAATTTCATTGTGCAAGCAAATGAACATTGGCAATAAACGTTCTAAGTTCTTCTAAGTTCTAAGGTTTATTTTGAGCACCTGACGGCTCTTTTTTGCTTCTCATCCGTAAACTCTCTCCATACGCTTTCACGTATTTCTTGCGTAGGTGATAGAAGAGGGTTGCCATGTTTGATTCTGAGGTTGGGACTGGTTGCATAATGTTTTACCATTGTGGTTGCTAACGACAAAGCATAAAAAACGTCGCTTTTCCATCTGTAGTGTGGTTATTTTAAATATAAGAGAAAGATAGAACTTTAAAAAAAAATTATATAGCCACTACAGTGACCATCAAAACAATGAAAAAGTATTGCCATAAACAGTTTGTGACACCACAAAACAAACGATCGTGTAATATGAAATGATAGACATTTTCATATTGTCATCCGAAACATATCATTATATCGAACAGCCCTATAGTAGAATCAATGATTCTAATTGGCTAATGCATTTGGTTTGGTCCACAAAGCAGAATCTACTGAACAAGGTTGACAGCGGCTCAGAGTCTCTACCTAATCACAGTGGTAAGCTTTGAGCGAAATGCTAACAAAGCATACTACCATACTAACATGTTGAGGTTTAGCAGTTTTATTTAAAGTGTCAGTATGTTAACGTTTGTTAAAAAGCCCTGCATACGACACAGTTCAGACTGATGGCAATGTTTTCTGGGTCTTTATTTTTTAAAATAAAAAACAAAGTATTGAACAACATTTAGCAGTTGGTGGCTAAATCTAAAATGTATCAATAAGCTGGCTGAACTATCTGCACCAAAGTGGTAGACTGGTATCCACAGATTTACATTGTAAGCCTAGCCTTTTAAACTCATAAACTGTGAAAACACTCTATTTAACCACAACCTAAAAAAACCCCAACCCCTCAAATCATGTGATTTGCATTACACAAATGTTCAAATTTAAGAACTAGTGACAGGTTGCAAAATTTTGTTAGTAAAAAGATTGTAATAAAGAATCTAAACACCATCTGCTTAACAACAACCACCATAAATAAATCCTAGAAACATAATAATAAATATTTGGATGGTTTCCGTGGAGCCTTACCTCATCTAACCTGGTCTGTAGGCTCACTCTGCCGCCTGCACCAGGCATCCGGCTCAAAGCTGCCTCAATCTGTACATCACACATTCAGAGGTTAATCATGTATGACCCAAAATAATGATATTAATTAAATACCCCTCACATGAAACACATTCAATGGACTCATGTGTAACGCAGAGTAATATTCCCATGTCAGCAAGGTAGAGACAGGAGGGAGGGGGACTGGGCGGATATAAACCTCCTAAAAATACAAGTCATTTAGCAGCTCTGTAAAAACAATGAATCCTGGTCTGTGTCAAGAGATGCAAGGGTCTTTAAAGGTAACTACTGGACATTCTGGTTTTTAAAATAATTGCAAATTTCCTTTTGTAATTACCAGGAGAATGTGATGAAACAATCACTATGACTTGGAAGTGTATCAAAGAGATAAGTACAAAGTCTGCCCAAAATGAGAGGAAGAGGAAATCCTAATAACAAAGCAGAAGGACAGGTGTTCTAGTTAATTGGACAGCAAACAGGGTGGCACAGTTGTTAGCACTGTTGCTTGACAGCAAGAAAGTCCTGATTTGAATCCACTGGCTTGCTGGGAACTTTCTATGTGGAGTTTTCATGTTCTCCCAGTGCTGGGTGTGTTCCCCCATGTACTCTTTGTTGTAGAGTGGCGAGATAAAGGCTGTTAATATCAATGTTTGCCATGTCCCAACAAGCTTATAAGGGAAGCTAAAATTTGGAATGTTACTACGCTCATGTGTTTGTTTGTTTTTTGTTAATAACCATCAATCTAGAGGCAGGGAGACTAAATTATCTTAGGGTAAAACCAAGTACACCCTTAACTAGTTACCAGTTCATTAATGGGATAACACTGAGAAATACCAGTCACTAGCCCCCCCACACCTACAGACTCATCAGAAAACTTCACGCACATGTTTACCTTTTTACACCATTTTTGAAAAGACACCAGTGTTCCACTTACATACATTGATTTGATAAAAAAGCAGATACTACTGCATATTGTGACATGCCTTTGAACTCTCACCTGCTGTTTCTCCTGCGTCAACTCGTCAAACAGTTTCTCAGCCTCCGCCAGTGACTGGATTCTGTCAAGTGAGGCTGAGTCTTCACAGGGGTTCTGCGGGTCAGGTCCACTAAAGCCTCCCTGCTCCTCCCAACCCAGCTGGGAGTTTTCATCCTGTGGGTTTTCACCACCAGAGGACTCTGGCAGAGAGAGGAAAAAAAGATATTATTAATATGCTCCCAGTAAATACACTCACTGGTCACTGTTTTAGATCTACTGTCTGCTATGTGTGCAAAAAAAAAGAAGAAAAAAGAAGAAAGTTACTGAAGTGTTACTACAGCAATAACAGAAGTAGTGAAGATTAGTGTAATTAATATAACAAATTAATTACAATGTACCTTCTCGCACTCTAAAGCAAAACCTTAACATAAATAATGCCCAACAGAAAATCAATTCAAATCAATCAAGCATCAATTTTTATTGTTACATCGCATATTAAAAGAGTCATCCTCCATTCATTCTTACAATAAAAGATAAGAAGTATAAATAATCACCCTGTTATTCAGTATCATTTAAACTGGTTTATGGTAGGAGTACAGCACCAAAACAATGCAATAAATCTGGTCAAACAACAAAAAAGCAGTACTTAACTGAATTTTCTAAAAAACTGTATCTGTACGTATAAATATGTTACCATCTTCTCTGCCTGTTGATGTAAACTGGAGTCTTTTCTTGGGACTGCTGCTGTGGAATGAGTGACGTCTCTTGTCAACTTGTCCGTCAGGCCTGTAGACAGCACACAATGAGGTTTTAATTCAACAAAAAACAAGTGTGACAGCTGCTGTTCAGGGGCTTATGTGATGAAGCAGTGAGGTGTTTATATTTCATTTCATGCTCTAACTGACTTTGAACAAACCTGTTCTGTGTGACACTCTTTACAAGGTTTTAATGTGTGTAGGGAGCAGTGGGATGACACCTGGTGGTAAATCTCAGCAGGCAGTGTTTACGACAAATATATGACGCGAGGGTTACTCTGTCCTCTGTGACATGGTGCAACTAATAATGTTCACTAATAGATGCCAGAGCTCCACTGCTAATATTTCTCGACGGTAGCTCACCCTCACCAAAATCTTTGACACATCTCTCTCCAAGCTGACTAAGATCCGAGCTGAGATAACCGAGCATTTGGCTTTGGGGGTTTTTTTGTTTTCTTTTTTTTTAGCCTGCCACTGTGTAGTAGCAGTGAAATTTTTTTTTCCAGTATTCCAACTATCATTTGGTTTGGTGAGCTCAATTTAGGACCCAAAGGGAACATATTGAGTGTAGTTTGATGTGTTTCATACAGATCTTACACTTGCTTCCCAGACCACATTATGACTGTACCTGGCTTCAGAACATTTTGAATGATAGTCATATTAATCCGAGTAGCACAAAGAAATGTACAGAGACTGCACCACTTGAGAAAAATGGTGCAACACCAGACAGGTTACTGCAATGGGACTTTTCTGTGGCCTGAATATTGACCTACAGGCTGTAAAATACATCCATATTACTTCCCAGAGGAAAGTATCAGAGAATCACTGTGGCTATCCGGTTGTTAAGTGATGACATATGAACCCTGCTTCGGGGTCCAAACTACATTGGGATTATAAAAGCTGTTGTCTTTTTAACACGTTTTAATGCTTTGTATCTTGTTCTGCTTAATCTGAACAGTCAGCGATCACTGTCGGCCTCACATGACTAACTTCATATTGTGAATGGATTATCTCAGTTTGGCCCGTTTTCAGCGTCTTTTATCTGCCATGTGATTGCATTTGTCTCTAGCCATCGGGGACCCTCACGTTACCTTCTAATGAGGGGGAAATAGTGTTCATCCTCCAGCTTTACTGTGCTAATGTATTTATATCATCCTAACCATAGCATATTCCAGCTAGCCCCAACTTCAGTACCCCTACAATCATCACTGCTGTTTAGTTTTCTGTCTTCATTTATGTGATAAGTGATAGTAGAGCTTTATGTTTTAATTTTTCAGAAATCCTTCAGTCAGAATATGGTATATCACCTTTAAATAGAAACTAGCAAGCTAACTCCCTGCTAACTTCTAACTCTTTTAAACTTTAGAAATCCTATTTTCATGGACGCCTGGATGTTACACTTTGTTACACCTAGTAGAACTGCCACACTGATCATTTTGTTAAAGATGAAGGAATTTCGACAGTTTTTAACTCTGTGATGCCACAGTATTTGTTTGAGTTTGGGAACTGAAGAGGAGTTTGGACCCAGAAACAGCTAATGACATCAGACTTAAAAGGCAGGTAGTGAATGTATAATGAATGGATATAGAAAATAAACTGTGTAACCTCAGTACAGCTCACTGCACAGGCAGCAGAACACTTTCCCTAATATCTGTTTCAACTCCACTGACTTAAGGACAGATGCAGAATAACTTATTTTATTGTTTTTATTTAGGTTTTCATTTATTGAGATCTTTTTTGAATTATTTTGTTGTGCTCTTTTTGTGACATCAATTTTGGCACATAAAGAAAGTTCAGGTCATGTAAAAACGTGCCCATATGGGAGAGCTCATATTATGTTATTTCTAGATGGTTTAAAATAAAGAATCACTAGTTAAAATATTGTGAAGCACAGTGAATACTTAATTCCCCCTCTCCCTGTAATGTTAATGCTGTTCAAACACGGCTTACGGAGAACTTGCGCAACAATACAAGGTAATGTGATGTATGTTTCTTACCTGTGGAGAAGGTATTCCTCTCTTGGCATTGGGTGACCAAAAGCAGTGGAGTAATTTTCAGTCGGGCTGCGTTTAGGGCTGGACTTCGCAGACAGAGGCATGAGTAACGTTTCCCTCTTTGCTGAATGGAAGAAAAGAGCGTACCACTAAGTAAAGCTCACACAGCCCTATTAACACTATCACACTGAGTGTGTCACAGGAGACAGAGCCAACAACAATGTCTTTGTGTTTTGTGTTTCCAATTAATGAAAGTAATTCAAATTACAGACAAACAGTGGACTCCAGCAGTGTACAACTTATTACAGTAATCACAATACCAGTCAACCAATTATAGCAGCAAGTAGTGAAGCCAATACAGAAAACAAAGGCAACTAAGCCATCTGATTGCTACCATAAAGTTCAGACACAGTATAAATATCTTAAGTCATACCAAAAAATATTAAACAAGACACTCAATTTTACTCATTTTTTGATTCCTCTTTAAATGGTAACTGTTCTTATATTTGTTGTTTTCTACTCTGAGCACTCGCTAAATACAACTTGCCTGATTCATATATGTTTTTCTATGTGAGTGCTTTCTATCCAACATTCACACAGAATTATACTCCAATGGATGAATCGGAGAGCAACTTGGGGTTCTTATCTTGCCCAAGGCTATTTGGCATGCAGACTGGAGTAGACGGGGGTTGAACCTTCCATTTAGTAGGTGAACTGCTCTACAACCTGAGCCACCGTCACCCCTAAATGGAGGTAGAATGACTGGAAGCTCTTACTGGGTGTAGCTGTGGGTATGCTTCGGTGTGCTGGAGGAGGCAGTGAGGAGGATCTGTGGCCCTCTGGAGACAGACTCCTCTGAGCTCTTAGCAGAGCAGCAGCTCTTTCTGCTCCACTGCGACTTTTCGATCCTCCATGTTCAGCTCCAGCCACAACTCCTCGAGGTTTAACCAACTCCTTCTCTCTGTGAAGAAGCCCAGCGCGCTCCTGAATTGGCTCTTTGTATCTCCTCTCCACAAACCCAACAGTGGTTCTCTGGCTACTGACCCCTACAGAGACAAAAACATAAAACATAATCCAAGAGCAGCTTAAAAAGTGCATCCAGTATAAGATTTAACAACAGGATGTGTAATAAGGTATAAGCTGAGCCATCTCCAGACAGAAAAGCAAGAAATGACAAGTGACTACAGAAGACCTGAAAGTAAAGAATAAAATCCTGGAACTTAATGTGAATCACCACAAATTAAATAAACATCCATATCAAAACACGTGAACATATTCAGCCTGGAGATGGGGGAAAAAAAAAACATTCCCTCTGTCACATGTACTGAAAGTGTACTAAATAGAGGAATGATTACAGTAAGTAACCCCCTTTTAATTGTAGCTGCTTTTGTAAAACCAACACTGAGGTCTGACCTAACTGTTTGGCCACAAATCTTCGTTTGACATGTTGGGCTATATAGCAGCTGTATCATTTCTAATTTTTTCTCAATTAGCTTGTTTTCCAGGAGTCTCTCTTTCTGATTTAAGCTACAGGACTGAGGAACATTTTTTTTCATGGTTAGCTGCTTAGAATTTCAGACAGTCCCTCAGTATAAAGTGGCCTTTGTAAATGTGTGAGTGAGAGTCATACTATGGTTGGTGGAGCTGTTCTTACAGGGTGCCCGGGTATCTGTGGCTTTAGTCTCCTCCAGCTCTATCAGGGCCCTCATCATGGGTGTCAGGGCACAGGATCCTTCTCTGTGACTAGCTTCCTGGTGGCCAGCACTCTGCTCCTGGTGTCTGATCTGAAGAACAGACTGTTCACACTCTGGAGGAGATGCACACCTGTTGGAGAAGATCTCTGTAAATCACTTACAGTTGTACTAAACAAAACAAAAAAACATCCTCAACAATCAGAAACACACCTCCAGCTCCCAGCAGCTGAAGGGGTGTCCACGGAGCTTCCTGTTCCCGATGAATAATCATTTAATGGATACGATGCCCTTTTGTGGACTGTTGATTGATTAGGTCTTCTGACACTTTTTAGCTGGTCTGATAGAAGAGGAGACGTTCTGTGGGTGACATCTGGCTCTGCTTTGCCTTTACTGGGTGACAGCAGGAGGTCCGGATGGTGGAAAAGGCTGTGGACACGTTAAAAGCTTAAGAATTTGGCACGCATCAGTTTATACACCCCTTGTAAGCACTGCACTTACAAAATATTTGAGCTTAAATTGGAAAGATATAATAAGAGAGAGATGATTAAAAACATTAAAGAAAATCTTTAGTTATTAGTTCATCATTCTTATTCTAATGGCATACTTTTGTTTATTGTAAAAAAAAGTAAAGATTCACGTAATCTATGTTCCTGGTTGTGCTTTTCAAAACTCAAATCATCAAGTTTTGTGACCCTGGCAATTTAAAGCAAAAACCACATCTGAAACAAGAATTTTCAGTAGAAGAGTTCACATTGTCAAAGACCCAAGATGGCGATCAATACAAAGGAGCATGCTCACTGTTTTATTAACAGTTACAGAGTCCCATATCAAATCTGTTCCATATCACATTGGAGTTCTACTGTACAGTCCTGAAGCATCTAAATGTTTGCAGAGCACATCCTGCAACATTATAATCAATGAAAGTGGCCAAACCAGGTGGCGAAAGGACATAAGTAGGGCATATGTAGAGGGGACTAAAAATAGCAGCACTAAAAATAGTCGTCCAGAGACCAGAAGGTATCACAGTGGCACATTCAACAGGACGTCCATGGAATGCTTTAAAAATACCACCTCTGTTCGTCAAATGTATCAGAGAAGATGGCCTTGATAGGAAATCAAACAAATTTAAACCAGGTAAAGATTCTGATTTTATTTAATGGGTGGAGTCCCTGACATTAATGATTACACCTTGTGAAGGATTTCAGTACTTTTTGTGCTTACCCAGCTCCAGAAGGTTGTATGTTACTGTGGGAAACATAACGGGCCCTGGCCTGGTTCTCATGCTCCAACTGCTTCACCTGAGACTCCAGCTTAGAGATCACTCTGAGGGGTTTAATCACAAACATACACATGGAATAACTAAACCAACGCTGTTTAGATTCAAAGAGTTATAGAAGTATTTCAAAGGCAGGTACAACAAGCCATGCTGGCTCATTTATTTCTTTTTTCACTACACAGCACAAGGCTGTTTACTTTAATGACTGATGGAGATGTGCAATCAGTAGCTGTGATCAGAAAACAGAAAACAATGTTAATAAGTGCAAACGATAATATATGACTGTAAATAAATTCCAAAAAAATTGTACTTATTGTGAGGCTATAAAACACACAGCAGCTTCACCCATCTGCTTTTTAAATTTTAAATCAAGGGTCCACCAATCACATGAACAGACAGCTACTTCAGACAATGGATGGACAGAGGGGCTGTACAACATCTCTGTAAGCTCAAGTAGGATTATTTTGAACTGTGAGTCATACAACATTACTCTAGTCCAGTGCAAGAATAAAAATATGAAAATGGAAATGAGCATATTAGGTCCTCTTTAATGTCAACATTTTGCAAGAAAAATTCTCTCAACCATCAAGGCCGGGCTGTAATTTGCTCTTCTGTTTTACAGATCATAGTAATTAACATTTGCACTGTGACTCCATTAGTCCTTGACGCTTAGAGCAGCTTACACATTTTCTATTTTTAAAGTCTTCTGTGTATTCAAAAAATAAAACATTTCTTAGTTTCCCCAAAGTCTCTTTACACACAAGGGCATATGTTATTTCAGTGGATGCTGATGTAGGCCTTACCCTTTAGGTTATTAACTCAAAAACAGATAAGCTAAAGTACTCCAATTTATAACTACCATCTGTTCTTATTGTTGACTTGGCACACTTTATCAATGTGCTCCCTCTATAGGCATCAATTAGCAGGCAAAGGGGAAACTGCAAGGAGACAATGCTGTCTAGCATTGGAGGCCAGCACTATTATCTATTTTTAACAGGATCATCATTAGGCTTTATCGATTAATATTCTTTTCTCCGTCTCCCTGCTGAATACCACCCACCACTGCAGCCCTTTCACAAAAATGCTCAAACCAGCAAGTGACAATGAAACACTGACAGGCCGGAGACCAATAACACTGTAACATTTTGACCTTGACCTAAAGTGACCTTTAAACAAGCTGGTAGTCTTGACTTTTTAACCTTTAGATCCAGCTCACATATAGTCACTCTCTTCACTCACCTCTTTAATTCAGATATCTGATCATTGGAATCAACAAGCCTATTCTCTGCTGACACCAGGTTGTTCTGTAGATAAATAAATGGGGAAACTCCATGAAGCCAAACAAATCAAATAATCACAGTAATTTTTTAAATGTAAATTTCAGTGAGAGAATCATTACCTTCAATCCTTCATGGTCTTTTATCAGAGAATCATATTCTCCAAGCAGCTGAGGAAACAAAACCACAGACATCTTAACCTTGGACGCCAGCATTACTGCAGTGCTGACAAAGAGTGATTTATTTTTTTGCTCTTAAAACAAAATTCTGAGAATGTGACAGTAGTACTGACAATACTTCAGACAAAAGAAAAATCAATATTAAAATCAATGAAAAATGAGGTGGATGTGATGGCTAACACAGGGTCATTTAATAGTTTGGGTTTTTTTAACTTAATTTTTAAACACTCTATACATACTATAGCACTGGCAAATGTCCTTTTTTAAAATAATATTAAAAAAAAAATCAGACAAACAAAACAAAAAACCCCACCAATTTCTAACACTGCCTCTTCATTGTTTAAATACTAAATGAATACATCTTTATGAAATCTAAAGGAGTATGTCATTTGTTCCGTTAGATAGATTACGCATAAGTTATCTAGCCACATAGTCTGTTGGTTGATGGGGAGTTTAGTTTTTAGTGCAAAAAGTGCACCTCTGTAAATAATAATGTGAGCTTGATTTATAACATGTTATAATTTGATAATAAATGCAAAAAATACAATTACTTTTTGTTTTAGATCAGCATGGTGACATGGTTTTTAGTACTGTTGCTTCACAGCAGAAATATGAGGGTTCGAATCCACCATCTAGCCAGGGCATTTCTGTGTGAGTTTGTATGTTCTACTCTTGGGTACTCTGGTTTCCTCCCACAGCCCAGAGGCATGCACCTAGTGGGGTTAGGTTCATTGGTGATTCTAAATTGCCCAAAAGTGTGAATGTGAGTGTAAATAGTTCTCTAACTGTGTTGTGTGACAGACTTAATATTTTTTAATAGTACTTTCAGAATTATGTTTTTAAAAAAAATCTACCGATACTACACTGTCCAGTGTTTCAAAAGACCAGTCATGAAAGTGGCAGAAACTGTATTACACGAAAATTATATGTAGACTATAAAGTGAAAGACTTTTGCTTGTACTCCCCTGCTTTGGAGAACATCTGGCTGTAGCCAACATGAGGTTAAAATGATCAATACTGGAGCAGATAGTAATCAGATGAACCTGACTGGTGCATCCTTGAAAAAAAAACACTCTTAAAACTCTTACATACATCCTCAGCTGCAAACTAATTCCTCAACACCTAGAGCTAGCTGACTGCGGATAAAGTAAACTATCACAAATTATCAAGTCCATTAACAACAGTGCACTTGCCTGATTAAAGGAAATACCTCAGTACTGATGCTAACAGCATCCAGTGAATAAGAGGATGTTTATGTTTATGTGACAGTTTTCTGACTGTTATCATGTCTTCATGTCATTTTGTTCTCTCACACTTACATCCTGCAGCATCTTGTACTCTCTCTCCCTCCTGGCCTCCTTCTCATCTGCTTCTCTGCAGGCTTTCTGTGCTGCCTCCTCCAGCTGCCGTAGACGGTTCTTCAAACGCGCCACCAGGGCGTCCTTTTCTTTGGCCGAATGTTTGCTTTCTTCCAGTCGCTGTTGCAAAGATTTCACAGTGGCACCTGCTACAGCATAGCGCTCCGGCCATTCTGCCTAATGACAAAAAAAGGACATCAAAATGAAGATATGGAATAAAGATTACTTTCATAGCCATTGACATATTTTTAGAAAACATCCTTGATGAAGTGACAAATTAAAAAGACATTCTAATTGAAACCCAATAAATATAAATGCATTCACAAGATTTTCAAAAAATTTGACCTATGACCAAACTTGTTGAGAATAGTAGTGTACCTATGGTATCAATTTGAAACTTCTATGTTCCTTGGTTAACGAGTTATTGCATTTACAACTTGGGTGTCCATGTCCCCTGCTGGGTGATGACAATACCACATCACCTTTTTACGGCTAAGGGGTAAAAATGATATAAAATAAATAGCAAAGCATACCAGCTTTTTTTCCAGTGAGCTGTTTGTTGCCTCTAGTTCTTGAATACGGGTGGTGGCCTCAGCCAAAGCCTGTTCTAGATGCCTGCACCTGTAAATAAATAGCAATAAACAATGAAAGCATAAAAATAATCTAAAAAGCAATACTACGGGATTTTATGCATCTTGGTATTTCAGAATATGAATTCAATATCATTCAAGTTTGATTTGACACCTTTTCCCCTTTAATTTCAGCATCTTAACCACAACTTTGCATCATCCTAAATGGAGTACCTATTTTAATGTCCCCTATTGTTAATGCACTGACAGATGTAGAAATGTGTTAAACTTTTGAACCCCTTGACATCAAAAACAACAGTTCACTTATTGGCTATTCCTAACCAAAAGTGACTGTTAACCCGCTGGGGGGGAGTGTGATTTGGTTCGACATTTAACTGTAACATCCCTGCTTATTTTTCTTGTACATATAAAACAAATTTTTTTTACTCCAACTCAATATAATGAACAATAATATTTTAACTGAAAATATAGTCCATAAATGCAAACCTTTCTGTGAGCACATGGTTGCTCTTCTCTAAATCCTGGGGCAGATCTCTGAGCTTGAGTTTGTCTCGCAGGGTTTGGATCTCAGACTCATAATATTCTTTCAGGTCAGCCACATGCCGAGAATGCTTCTCTCTCAGGTTCTGCCTTAGTCTGAAAAACAGGAGAAGAAAAACTAAACTTTTTTAAAGAAGATTGGTCATGTGTAATGTTACTTTATTCACAGCACTTGAAGTAGTTTTTGGTTCTCTGGGAGGTGACTGGGCATGGTAATGTGATCACGATGCAAAGTGAAGCGAATTCATCTGTTACCTTATTTATCCATTACTTCTGACTTTCTGATAATCACAAATACATACCTCCACTTTTACAAGTACAAAGAGATAATGGGAAAAAAAAGAAGCAATAAATAGGAATGAGAGCAGCTTTCCTTTTGGGGCTGGCTAAAGCCTCTTGGACAGTGCCAGAAACGATTATACTCACCTGTAAATAAAGGAATAAAAGGGGAACTATAACCAACCTCAAAGGTAAAAAGTTTTAAATATGTGCTAACATAATCAATCTTGTTATGAAATGAAGCTATTAAACATGAGATTTCTGTTCACTGGCTCTGGGTCCTATGAAACACATGACCTGCCATGTCCTTATTTCAGGTCCTCTAGACAGAAAACATGAAGTGTAGCTAAAGTGCTAATAGTGTTTGGCAGTATTTTGGATTTATTTGATGTCTTTAGAGATTCATATTGTTCAAATACTAATCGTTTATACTTTATAAACAGACATTTTCAGTTCTTTAGCTTCAGGTCAACATTTACCATAAAGGGCCAAATCAGGCATTAGAGTAGATGTTCTTAGAAATTATTTTGGGGTTTTTTTTTTTTATTATTTGACACATATAAAACTTTTTTTCATTTTCATGTTATTTAATTCTGTTCAATCAAGTCTCTAACGTTATGTCATGGCCCCCCCCCCCCCCCCCCCCCCAAAAAAAAAAAAAACCACCCAACTTTAAAAAAATTTCACCATACAGAGCGTTTCTAGCTTTCCTGTGGCGTTGCTAACGGAAACTGAAAAGATCTACCACTCAAAGACAGATCGACACTCAGTGGATTGTTTGAGAATAACATATCAAAAACAAGTGATAGAAAAGTTAAAGTTAATATCAGTGCATTTTTTTGGAAAGATATAGGGACTCAAAATGTGCTCAACAAAATGGTTGAGCAGAACATTATACATTATAACATATGTACGTACAGAGAGAGGACAACAGGATCCTCTAGTGATGATGCTCTTTCCATGTGTGGACTGACTCCATGTCGCAGAGAAGCACCAGAGGCTGAACAAGGCTTCAGGGTGCTGGTGTGGGTGTGACTACCCTCCTCTTCGCTGGCTAACGGAGCACTGGCTCTGCGCTGATGGCTGTCTGTTTGGGAGGGCTGAGCCTTATGTTGGGAGGTAGACAGGAATTGGGTTGTATTTCCCCATGGGCTTTGCACTTTAGATGGGGCAGAGACACTGGAGGTATCAGAGATACAGTCTGTATCTCCAGGGTTGGGGCTGCAATCCACCATGCTGTCAGGGGTTATGGGGGTCCCGACTCTAGGGTAGCGGTGGGGCTGATTGGCAAATGATGGGCTGCTGAAATGAGAGGGTGAAGTGAAGCCAGAGGTGCGATCTGACTGCCGCATGTTAGCTGCTGGATCCAGTGTCAACATCTGAAGCACAAAAATACAAATTGTAAGAAAATTTAAACTTGTGGATGTAAAATTTATTACAAGATTACAAGATTAACACGTCACCAGTCAGTTATATTTTTAAAAATATTATATTTTTTAATAATTAATGTTTTATCGTGTCATTATCTATCTTCTGTAAATCACTTCTACAATCTTGGGATTGCAGAGTTTGCATCATGTGACATACCTGCGGTGACAACGGAAAAGAAGTAGCAGAGCCTTCCCAATCTGAACGCTTACAATCTGCTCTTTGCTTGTTCTGATAGATCTCTCTGAGAGACAGCTGAGGTTCCTGGCTTCCCGGAGTCTAAAGAAGACCAAATTAGGCATCAAACCTCCGCATTATAAGCAAACCATGTATTTTATATCAGTCTCAGAAGCCACAGTAAACCGTAACGTAACTCACCAGACTCATGGATGCCTCTTGCAGAAGTAGATAGGCACCACTGTCAAAGCTTTCAGGTAGTGGGTGATAGAGATCACACTCATTCAGACGCCAATACGTGAGGCCTAAAACAGAAAAAGGATTACTCTAATTGCTATATGCAATAATTTGGAAACATTGTTTGAAACTACAATTTTATCACATATTTCTGGCAGTGCTGGCCAACCTAAAATATATGTTTTTAATATAAACAAGAAGTCTGATATTTAGTTAATTGCTCAATTGGTTGACACCACTGGCAATGTTTACAATAACAATTTGGCTGATAGCCAGTGCTGATACTATTCATTTTTTATTTGTTTCTGTACCAAAGATTGTTAATATCCCATTATCAATATGGATGGGATATAGCCAACATGGATCAATTCCAATACCAATATTCAGCTGACATATATTTTATATCTTCTTTGTTACTAGCAAAGCTATTAAAAGTACCAAAATTACACCTAAAGAAAGAATTTAGTTGAAAAATATGTGTGTATGTCTACATAAAATATCTTATTGTTGTTCCACTGAGCCTTAGTGTAATCTACATAATATTATAAACACATAATTGCACCATAGTGTTGGAGTAACACCCCCCCCCCCACCCCCCCCAAAAAAAAAAAGACAAACAAAAACAAAAAACCTTGGAGTGAACAGCTGTTTAAAAAATGGTTGACTGGCTGAGAAAAATGCAACTCTATTGTAACTCTACTATATGTTTAACTGCAAGAAACACAGAAATTAGCTCTCCAGGTATGTGTAGAGATGTATGTTTTCAATTTTTGATATGACCAGGGACTTCATCTTCTAAAAGAAAAAGTGTAATATCCTGTATTTTTTTATTTTATTTCATGTTTTGTATTTGATTTATTTCAATATACTTTCAATATACTTTACAGCCAAATCCAGTCACTGTGTGTCTGAATTCAAGTCACTGAATTCCTACCTGAGGCTTCAGATGCTAAACTATCACTCCTCCTCAGTGGAAAAGAGCTGGAAGACGGCCCAGCTGGTTGATGCTGAAAACCAATAGAGATGAGTGGATTAGATTCAGCAGCAGGAAAGTAATCAAAACAGAAAAATACAGCAAAAAGAAAAAATACTACAAATAAACACTATGCACTGTTGCTGTTTTGGGTTTGTTTGTTTTATTTTATTTTATCTATGCAAAATCTTGGACAATTAATCCTGGAGAAGAGGCTGTCACCACTTCCTGGGTTATACCTGGTCCTGGGACTCTGTGCTCTCCACAGTGTTTTGACTGTGGGATTCTCTAGGGCTGCGAGGCTGCTCCTGGTACTCTGGTATTTGGGATGACGCTTGTCCTGCTTTGCTCTTCTTGGGCCTCAGTTTCTGCCTCTGGGCCCAGGAGGTCAACTGTTGACTGGTGCTGTCAACAGAATTGCTTAGGGTAAGTAAAATTATAATTTCTCAGACAAATGCTGCCTAAACCTCAACAGGATTCTTGCAGGGTATCTAAAGGGTTGAATGAGTATTGTTACAACAAGCATACTGGTGCCAATCCAGTCACTTCAGTGCCTTTTTGTTCTATCTTTACTATTTATTTAATATTACAGCAAAGGGTCAGCAGTTTGGAGGCATTCCAAAGATTTCTTTGTTTGTTTGTAACAATTTGTGATTAAAACACTGGTTGCATACGCTGACACAACTGAAAAGCTCTGACAACAGCATTTTTTCTCTTTCTCTCACTACAGTATGTTCAGTTTAACGCTTGTTGAGAATGAGTCACCTGTGTGCCCTCTGCTCCACTCAGAGTGCGACGTGGTGAACACACAAGTGAGACGGGGAAAGGAAACACTAGCACAATGATATATTCCAATAAAGCTTAGTAAAGACTCGCACTCGCAAACATGTCCAAAATAATTGGGTAAGCACACATACACATGTTTTTGTCCTTAATTACATTTTTAATTTTGTTTTCATTTATCAAAACTTAAGAAAACCACTATTCTAGAGCCATTTACCAAGTGCATTTATATTGTAATACTGTGTTAGTACTTTCCAGATTAAGTTACTAATTCCTAACAGTATTACTAAAGTAGCTAGTGTGATAGGGGGGATGATCTACATATGATGATCTAGATATTTGGCAGGATATGCTCAATTTTTGAGACATATTTCCTGTTTTCTTGTTTGAATTTAGGCTTCCGATCATCTGCCAGCCAGAGACTCTCATGTGACAATGTCATGTTGGGTGGCCATTTAGTTTCAAAAAATGTTTTAGAAAACATCTACAGGCAATTAAATTTGATATTAAATGTATTTATAAAACCAGTTTCAAACACAGAACACTTAACATTGATGGCTTCATCAGTGTCTTTCTTTTAGGTCATGTTTACATTCATGTTCCTCACTGTAGGGTATAAACTGGGTATAAACTGACTGCGTGACAGATCTGAAGTGAAGTACACAGTCACTAGCTGCTTGATCCTAATCAATGGTGTCTATATGTTGGGCGCCATTTATTTTAAGTAAATGGCGCTACTATAGTAAAAGCTACTATTGTTGTGTCACATTCATAAATCTGCTCAGCTCTCTTGCTTAATGATTGATGCTGCAGGTGTTGGAAACTCAGAGGCAAGACTTCTACAGGCAGCTGCAGGCAACAAATAACTTTGGCTCCCGACTAAATCTCATTAATTTGGCCTGTCACAAACTCTGTCTTTATCACATTGAAGACTTTGCCATTATTTTAAACACTCAACATATAAAATAAACTGTTGGCCAGCTGAACATGTGTAAACCGTGCCTTTTACCATGTCTGTAATGTTTATGGACTAGTGTCAGACTTTGTCTATAGCCATTTTCAGATGCTCTTGGGTTAACAGATAGACGTTTATGTCTGAAAAAGCTGAGAAAACACCACAGTACATCCTTACAAACTCAGTTTAGCGTGGATGTGTTTGACCTTACATACCCAGAGATTTTCTGCTGATAAACTAGTGATTCATTCACTCCGAGCATCCTCTCATTGGAGAAATCTTGCTGGCAACCAAGCATACTTGTCTCTGTGTCTTTCTGGAAGTTAAAGGACCAGTGATGCTTCTCGCTTCTTTGACCAACAACCTCATCTTCTCCCGGTGAACCTGCAGGTTCCAGACTTGACTCCCAAGTAGAAAGAGTCCCATATCCACTGCTGAGCACTGTGGTTGCACGCTCATCTCGCTGATTTGTGGTCTCAGACCTAGGGAGTGGAGGCGATGGGGAGCTAAAAGGGGTATGGACGGGAGCTGCCAGACTGTCATTGTCACTGGACACAGTTTTGGGAACAGTACATTCACTGGAGACAGGGGGGAAAATATAGTCCTTCATGTTTGTGGTACTTTTGCTCACAGGAGTTGGGGAGAACTCCCCATGCTGGACACTAGCCTGGCGGTTTTGGAGCTGAACCAGGGCCTTAATTTCATCCTGAATCAACTGAAAAAGAGGAATTATTTTACTGTAAGAAACTGCTTTCAATATACTTATTAAGATAGTCCCCTTGTAATCCACCATCTCTTTTTTGAGGTGGTCCAATTTCATAAAACAGGACATGATGTTAAATGCAGGCTTACCTGTATTTGGCACTGGTATTGTTCTTGCTGAGCAAGTATTTGCTCTTGGTATTGCTTCTCAACCAGCTGAAACAGATGCAGCCATCGACCCTGTTGCAGAAAAACAAACATCGTTACTTGTCTTACTTTGAATAAAAGCGCGGGCTATTACAAGACAACAGTCACACAGAGATAAACAGAGACACAAAGAATGGCAAGAAGCTGTTGTATTACTAACTGCCATAGCCAGTTGCATGACAGCCACGGGAAGCCGACGGGTAAAGAGATCGGTTTTTATCAGATTCCTTCGTGGAAGAAAAATTGTTCAAGTCATCTTTCCAAAGTCACGAAGAGGCGACAGATCCCCTGGATTGCAGGGTAAGTCCCGAGACACACTGTGCTACAAGAAATCCCTTTCACTGGAAAGAACAGTGACTGTTGCTGCCCCCTCTCTCTTCCAGTACTCCTGAGCGAAGAGACAGACAGGATGGCCGGGGTCGCTGCCGGGTTTTCTTTGCCCCGCTCCAATTTAAGTGGATTTTAATGCTGTGGCTGACACCACTGGACTTTTAGTGTTGTTTTTATGTTTTTACTGTGTGTTCCCCCTGGCCAGGGATGTTTTTATCTGTTTTAAATATTTTTTGTGAAATACATTATATTTTAGTACAAAGTTTTGTATTGTTCTATTGCCTTGGCTATTCCACTGCTCTGTCCGTTTTTTGAAGGGTTGCCCTTCACTTAGAATAAAACATGGTGTCCACCTACATATCTGGCTACTCGGAACATCTCAAGGTCCTGTACCCATCCGTCAGTAAACTGGAACTGGGCTTGTTGCAGGGACCTGAAGTTACTAAAGACTTCATGAGTGTATGGACTCACACTTAGGACCATATAATTATAAATATGAGTGTGATGAAAGTTGGGCAGCAAGCTAATGTCTTTAGTCTACTCTGTATGCTCGTATGAGTCTAACCCTTTCACTCCTTTGATTTTTTCCTCGTACCTTTTTTTTTTTTTTTTTTTAACCTCTTCGTCAATTCTGTCTTTGTACGGACCTGCCGTGTTCTCCTTCGTTTTGTACATAACTGTTTTGGGGGTATATAAAATGCAAGTAGGGATTAAAACCGCAGAATGAATGGTTATCTAAAACCTGCAGGATGCCGGCCCTCGAGTCCTGGAGTTGCCTGGTTTAAGGGAAAGCGTCTGTTCATAGTTTCTACACAAACACCTGCAATCATCTGACATCACACCCAGTAAGGTTGGGCGATATGTAAAATTTTTCCAACCGACATTTCTCAGTCCAATAACTGACGACAGCCGATAGGTCCACACAGGTGACTTTTTGATGGCCAGAGCAATGTAATCATGCACAGACTGATTTCTGTGTTTAGAATTTATAGTTTTGTTTAGAGGGAATATTTTACTTTCTTTTCTTGTTTGTTTCAGTTTTAATATAGCTACTTTTTGTATTATTAATTTATTTATTTGAGAAGCGCCAAATCGCACAAAAGACTTAGCATTACATTGAAGTTTGGTTTGGTTTTTTTAATGCTCGCTGGAAGAGACATTTTTATTTTTAACTTACTTTTTGTTTAATTTTGTATTTGTTGTTTGGCCGAGTGTGTAAGACAGATAAACACTGGAACGGCCTGTAAACACAGCCTGTTATAGTGGAAAAAAGAAGCCGGTTTCTCTTTGTTTCCCTCCCCACCACTGTGGAATTTTTATTTAAATAAAATGTTTTTGTTTATTTCTGAACATAGGCTGCTGCTTACTTTTCTTTTTGTTATGAGTTTAAGTAAATGAATCGCTGCATTTAGGCGCACTGTGGGTGCATTTGCACACAGGTGGAAGAGGGGACCGTTAAAACAGCACTATTATTTTTTCGGTTGACTGATTCTCTTAACTTCAACCAACATTATTAGCAAATGTACTCATGGGCAAATAAATAAATAGCTCTTGTAAAAATGATCAGCGAAAGACTAAAAAATAAATTCATCCAATTGCCCAACCTTACAACCCAGTTTAGGAGTCAACCGTTGTTCAGTATACAGCGTACACAATTAGATATGGGCACTGAAACCACAGTCCATCAGTTATTTCTGAGATTTTATTAATTAATTAATTTTAGATTTCTCCATGAAAGAAAATGTATAAGTTAACCTTTTCAAGTTTTACTTTTTTATTTAAAACAAAGAAAACCCATATAAAACATAAATTCCCTCCCCTAAATATGTCTTGTCAGACAGATGCTTCCATGTGCCACTAAGGTCCTCATGACATGAAAATGAACCTCTGCCTATGTGAATCAAACATGTGTGAACATGCTATATGTATGAAGAAACAGCATGAACATAACCACATGTGTAATCTATATACTCGCTATTATACTGCATGGTCAAGAAATCAGCTTTCTGGACATCCACCATATCAGTATGGCCGCGCCTTTGTGTATGGCTGCGTCTCACCACCTGCTGCCCTTGGTGTTTGTCAGGTCTCTGTTTATGTAAATTTGAATAAATAATGTCAAGCTGCCATAGTTTATAACTGCCCAACTCTCTTCTTTCAGGGACACTTACAAATTTGAATTTAGTCAGAAATGCCCTTTCCGCTAACTACCCCTCAGTATACCTAGAGGGCCCTGCGCTAACCCCTGTGGCTGCCATCAGAGGAAAGGTGCAAGAAGTGTTCAGCTGAGAATGCACGTCTCAAACTGATATCAGCTTATCTGATTAATTAAAGAAGACAAATCTGACCAGCCTTGTCAACTTGTCTACCACTGTATTCTTGCGCCCAGGTAAACCCTACTCCAACCTATCCCTAGGGGCTAAGCCACTGACTTCTGGATTTCCTTCCACTTCGTGAAGCAGACCTCCTGAATCATCGGAAAATTTCTCCGCTCATCAAACTCTGCCCAGCTGATTGTAACTTGATGGTCAATCTGCTCTTGATAGCTTCCATTTGCCATTTCAGAAGGGCTTTATCAATCAATTCTGTGATTTTCTTTCAAGAACAATAACAAAATTTGATCAAGTTTTAATTCTTGGTGATTTTAATGTCCATGTTTGCTGTCCTGATAAACCTACGGTAATTTTTTTTAATGCACCTCCTTCATTCTTTTAATCTCACTTGGCTCACTACTGCACCCACTCCAAGACCGGACCGTATGTTAGACCTAGATTTGTCTTTTGGTATTTCAATTTGTAAACTGGATATAACTGATGCTTTTTCATTTGAATTCTATATTATCCTTTTTGATATGCTGCTCCTTCTTCCCCCTGCCACACAGCATCTACCTTTTCACCAATCACATTATATTAATTCTTCCACTGCTAACTATTTTGGTGAGTCCTTCAAAGCTGCAACAGATGCTTGGTCCGTAGCAGCTTCCCTGCTCTATCTCAGCCATGAAGATTTTACTAACTTATTCAAAAGCACTTGCTCCTCAATTATGGATACTGCTGCTCTGTATAAATTGAGAAAGTCTGGACTTAAACAGTCATCCTGACTCAATGATTGATGATTGCTCAATGTATGTTTTCTCCCATCAACTCTTAAAATGTGAATAATTTCTACAATTCTTTACTAGTAAAGTTGAGACTAATAGCATTCCCACCCCTTTCACAGTTTAACTGACTCTCTCAAATAGACAGACATTTAAACAGATAACACTACCCGCTCTTACAAAGACAGAGATTTCTCATAGAAATCTACAACTTGCTTTCTAGTTACTGTGCCTTCCACTCTTCTGAAAGATGTATTTGATCCAAGCACCTTCTCCATTATCAACACTTCTAAATCTACTGGTACTGTTCCATCTCTCTTGAAGCAGGTAATCTAGCCCTTGCTGAGAAAGTACAACTTAGACTCCAAATTACCTAATAATTACCAACCTCTACAATCAACCACTACCAAAATTCTTCAGCAACTTATTCCTTGCATACAGAAAAACAACATCTTTAAAAAGTATAAAATGAAAACAATTCTTCTACATCAGCTGCACCTTATTGTAGGGTATCTCAGGATTCCATCTTAGGGCTTATTCTGGTCTCCCAGTTTTGCTTACTCTGGGACAAATCATGAGTAAACACAATCTCTATTCATTCTCATACTGACACTATTCAGCTGCACCTCTGCCTCAACCCCAATGAGAAGTCCACTTTCTGATTAAGTTTGACAAGCAAATTACCTCAGTGGTTAAAACGTCTTTGTTTTGTTTTTTTAATCTCTGTTCCATATCAAAAATTAAGCCTTTTCTGTATGTGAAAGATCTGGAGATTGTTATTCATGCCCTGATTTCTTCCCACTCAACTACTGCAATTCACTTTACAATTGTCTCAGTCCTCTCTGTCCCATCTTCAGTTTATCGAAAATGCTGTTGTTAGGATCCTCACACGGACTCAAAAAAGACATCATATTATACCTGTTTTAGCTTCTTGATTTCCTGAAAAATTTAGAATTGATTTCATTGATTTAAAGATCCTTCTCTTTGTCAATAGAGCCCTTCATGGTTTGACCCCTTCTTACATCACCAACCTCCTACAAACCTGCTTCCTTTCCAGGTCCCACTCCCATGAATTGCAGAATACTGACCCAAATGCACAACACCAAAACAGCCAAGGGTTAAACTCAAAATACATTTTTAATAGGGTTGTTTAAGCAGTCCAAAGAATATAATATCCACAAAGGCAAAATGAATCCAGAGCAGCATGAAACACATGAGGACGGGTTAACTTACACCGAGACAAACAATGCTCTTTATAAATAAATCTGAATTGAGTAGAGTTGAGAACACAAAAAAAATAGTTCTATGTACACTAGAAGACTGCAATACTATGTGTATTTATGAAGGTGCCAGAGAACCAAGCTGTGCACAACAATTATGATACAAACTTCCATTAGAGAGAAATAAGACATAGGAAGAATTTAATTTCCCTGTGACCTACCCATACAGTAATTAAAGATTGAGAACAGAGTGTGTTATACCCAGGTGTACAAACTGAAAGCCTTCAAGCTTGATGAACTGTGCCATAAAGTGCCTTCACATTGTAGAGCATCACAGTTGTCTGTTCTCTGCAAATCACATCCTGTGTCTGCAAAGATCAGCTGTGGAGTGGTGCTGTGTGGGTGTTGGGGTCTGTAAATGTGTATGTGTGCATCTATCTTACTGTCAGGTGTGATTTGATCAAAAAATACATGTGACAAGTCTGAACTGAGGCTACCAGCAGCCAAATACAGCACACAAGAACAAACTGCTAAAGCAGCAAACACTAACTACACTTCATCATCAGCCTTTCTACAAGACCTATTGTCTTCTAGTCTCAATAGGTATTTTCCTACCTCGCAGTCCTTCCAGATCTCAGGGTCTGTCTCTCCACTGCTCTGGATCTCCTGGACCAGGGCCCTAAGGGTCTCCAGGGAGCTTGGATTGATGAATGGTAGGGTCTTCCCTTGTTCAAAGGCTTCATCTGTGCTCAGACATAGGCTCCTGTAAAACAAATTGGATACTGTTAAAATATTGTATCAAGTATTAAAATATTAGATATTAGATTAGAATATATTAGATATGTTTCTCCAGCCAGTATTATTTTATACTGTCTGGCAATATTATTATTATTATTATTATTATTATTATTATTATTATTATTATTATTATTATTATTATTATTATAGCTGAGCAGTATTTTAGAGACAACTAAATAAAATTATAAAAGTCAAAAAAGATCTCTACTTCTTAGTGCAGCCAATATCTGCAGCAGATATTGGCCTATCACAGACTTTTCAGTGTCTGATATTTTGTTCAACATGCGCCAATATTAAAAATATTTTTATGCAACATAAGGCAGAAGAATATCCATCTGTATATTTAAAAACAGTGTATATCTTGAAGAATAGCTCTGACACGTTTGTCTGCAGTACATGCAGCAGAGTAACGTCACAGCTGAGCAGCAGGCAGTGTCAAGCACTGGAAGTTATCTTTTAGTCTTTGAAATGTTTTGGTGGAAATTAACAAAATAGCCCTATACTTCCTCTTCCAGTTTAACACTCTACATGTGTAACTATAAATAAATACCACCCAATATGTATATTGTATGTATAGAAAGATCCAGTAATCCACGTGCTCTACTACTTTTGATAGAATACTGCTTAAAGATAGCTTTGTCTGTACATGTCTAAACTCAATCTGTTCAGAGGTTTTCCAAACACAACACAAAAAGGTCCACTGAACACAACAGAGTAATATCAGCACCTATTCAATTTTCCATTCCATTGAAATCTGAGAAATAATCATGTATGCGGTCAATTGTAGTTCTTAGAAAGAAAGAAAAAACTGTAATAGGAGTTTTAAAAGACCATAAATCTAAATTGACACAGAAAATTGCAATCAATGCATCTTCATATTCAACACTCCTACACATGTTCAAATTTCCACAAGCATTTAAAGAGAGCTGTCACAATAATGGAGAAAATCTTCTGCATAAATAGGTAGTAAATGTAAATCAATTTCCTTTTAAGCATTTAAATTTAAAAAAACTGCAACAACACACCTGCATTAGGAAAAAAATATTCAAATATTTAATATTTTAAAAGGGGCAAGTGTTTCTTTTTTTATGCAGACACTTCCTCATACAGTAAGGAACTTAGAGTTACGGTACCTGATCTTGTTGCATGCTGGTGTGATGTCCATGGGCCTGCACTCCACAGTGCCTCCTGTTGTTTGGGAGGTTGTGCGTCTCCCCTCAGAGACAGCCAGTCCTGAGGCTGATGTCCCCTCAGAAGACACCAGCGAGTTTTCGCTCTCCTTGCCCACATCCCCATCAGCACTGACATGGCAATGGCTCAAAGCCCCTGAGCTGGACACATCCTCTGAGATACTGTCATCTGTGGACATTTTTATGGGCCCATGCAGAGGGAGTCACTCTGACAGCTAGGGACCAAAGGAGAAAAGTTCAGAGTGCTGTTAATCACACTTCTTGTATTTCCAGCTTCAACAACAGGAAGTGCTGCTGAACTGTGAACACGACAATGCATTAATACGTTAATGTATAATACATGTAAAAGCCAAGAAAAGACACCAAATCAACTCTTAGTTTTGTTCTTAGATCTACTATCAACATTCAGTAACTGACATAAATATAAGCAACATAAATAAGACATAAACAAAAGCCGTGCACAATATGCAGATTTTTAAGATAATATGTAATTGTTCTTGCTTTAGCCTCTTCTGTCAGTCTGTCTGTCATGACCTGTGTTTGCCATATGTGAGAGCTCGTCCAACATGGGCAGCTTTGATTGGACACCTAATTAACTTAGCCAACAACAAGATAATCAACAGAGATAGAGATCCACAAGCGGTGAGCTGGTTCATTTAGTAAGAAGCTACATTAGCTGTTTTAGCTATGGTGTCGGCCAGCGCAACGGATGCTGCAGACGGTTGAAGTTGCCTATAAACTCCACGGGAGCCTGGGTCAGTCAGGCTAAGTTACCAAGCTAGCACAATAACTACCTCTGACTAGCAGTTCAAAATGGTTAGCTAGCTAGCTCAGTTTGGTTAAGTTGGTTTATGACAGGTTTGTAAGCACAGCGTAGGCACACAGGAGAGCGCGGGTGAAACGATAGCGCACGCGGGTATATAATAAATTATATAAAACAGAAAACTGTGTCACGCTGATTGGCTACATATAATAAACATTTAACCTACCCGTTAACTTGTATCATTATTTCATCCATATTTCTCTGTGAGTAGTCTAGCTGGCTAGCTGGTTGCTGGTTGGCTACTGCACTGCAGTGGTCGTTGGCTGCTGTAGTGTTCACAGCCCACATTGCTATTGGTCAAAATATTATCTGAAATACAGAGCTGTGATTGGTCGTTACTTTCACTCAGTGTTTCTATTGGTAATGTGGGGGACAGAGGCGTACGCATCTGTTGGGACCGTAGATAAACCAAAAGCATGAGGATTGTAAATTATCGATAACGGGAAAAAGAAAAATGTTTATTTGACTTAAAGTGTGGCTTTTAAGCCAGATAACTTAAGTCATGAAGAGTTTCTGATTTTATACGCCTTATTGTGTTTTAAAGTCAGTTAGCTCGATTTTTGAACTAGTGTGTGATGGGTTTCATATTAGACATTTCTCATTTATTTTAGTTTAGCAACGATGCATGATTTCCATCGTTGCTAAACTACATCTTTGATTGTATTGTTTTTTAAATATAGTTTTGTTAGTATTGTTTCAAGGGTACTAGCAACTTATATAGTAGTCAAACAAAACACATTTTACTCAGGAGAGTCGCTCCTTTTTAAAGTACTTTTGAATGTAAAACAGTGACTACCGTATATACAGTTGCATATAATATAATTTGGTTTCAACACAGACCTGTACACCAAATCATATTGTGTGTTTGTGGAACAACCAGAGTAAAAAGTTTCATCACATTCTCATTTTTGAAATGTATTTGAAATTTTGTACTTATTTGTTTGTTTGGTTGAATTTTAATTATTCAAACATGTGGAGGAACCCCATGTCCACTGTCACAACAAGTCAGATGTTCTATTTTGATTTCCGATCTTGCATCTCCCATTTGGCTAGGCATTAATTTGCAGGTTTCTTAATTATGGGTATTTCACAATATCTGTGAACATAAAATATGTCACACAAGAATTCATTTTATATATTAGAGGCCTTCGAGAATATGAAAAATACTGCTTAAAGATAAAGCTGGGGGTGATTTATTGTCATACAGAAGTAACTCATCAGGTCTCAGAAGCACTTTGTCATCAAAATATTTGTCAATTAATGCTCTGTGAATAGCAGATTAATTGTTAATAACTGTTAAATGTTTGAGATAAATATTTTCTCCCTTTTGGCATGGATAAGTCTACAGAACTCAGGCAGGCGTACAACCTACCTTGTGATTGGCAGGTCACCACCACATGAGCACTCGGTGCAGTTGACTTTCTGATTCAGCCTACTTTCATCTAGCTTTTAATAGTATTACAATGTGTTATATCATGACGGTTATGTCCATCATCATGGCAAACAAACCAACTGTTGATATATTTCAACCTGGACCAAAATGGTTTACTGGTCCATCATCCATTCATCCAAAGAGATGTGTCATTATAGGTAGGTGCTGATTTATTAGTAGGTTAAATTTAATTAATTGACAGACCATCATTGGCCTCTATAATTAGCTATAACTAGTACAATAGTGGAGATAGGTTAATTGATCAATTTAAATTGCCCATAGGTGTGAATGTGGGAGTGAATGTGAGTGTGAATGGTTGTCTGTCTCTATGTGTTAGCCCTGCGACAGACTGGTGACCTGTCCAGGGTGTACTCCTGTGACAGCTGGGATAGGCTCCAGCACCCTCCGCGACCCTGAAAAGGACAAGCGGAAGCGAATGGATGGATGGATAGTACAATACACCAGTAGTCTCTTGAACCATGTGTACATGGGAAAAAGTAATGTACTTATTAAACCCAGAGTACAATGAATCATGTTGACAACTATATTGAAAATACAATTTATTACACTGAGTAATAAATACATACAAAGATGCAAGTTAACAGCATTTTCCTTTTTTTCCCTCCCTTTAATACCAAAACCAACCTCAACACGAATCAACTGATGCATTTGGCACGTCTCTGTCCCTCCCTTACTTAGCTAGGTGTTAAAGGGGTCTGAAAAACAGACCAACCACTACCAAAAAAACCCCAAAGTTTAAAAAAAATTCAAAGAAAAAGTCCTCCCCATCTACACCTGTATACTCCATGCAGTGTCTACAATTAACCTATGGGCCCATTTGCATGCATAAACCAATGCTTTAAATATGAAGTCAAAACTATGATCCAAAAAATGGGGCATAAAAAAAAAAACAACCAAAAAACAAAACAAAACAAAAAAAAAACAAACACATGATATCTCTCATTTTAGTTCCAATAACCCACACATGATTGAAATTATCCTCCAGAGCTCTCAGGAGTCACAAATTGCATTACTGTATTTCTTTTTTCTCTCTCTCTCTCTCTCTCCCTCGAGGAGCTTGCTGTTCCATCCTTTGTTCATTTACTTCCTCCTTGCAAAGGAAACGCCATGCAAGTTATTTTTTCTCCTCATGAAAGGTAGTTCTTGCAGGGAGGAATGGGCGTTTTTAGCTAGGACCTTGCATTCCTCTCAGTCTCAGCCAAGCATTCACGCACCAGCCCCCTGGCATGGATTATTCCTTTGAAGAAGAACAAATACACATTTAGTCTGAGAAATGTTAATGCTTGCGTGCTGCTTTTGTATTGCTCTACATATCAAGGTTACCTCTTTTCAGTCGCTCCATTGCACTCTTACTTCCAGCGTATGTGGGTCTGATCTCCTTTCCGAGCTCTTCAATGATGGCCAGCAGCTCTGCATATTTGTTCTGAGGCACTTGGCTGCCAGTAGAGCCCTGAAGTTAAAGCAAAAATCAGTCAGGTTCAATACATTTAAACTGGTTTCTGGTATGCAAAATGGAGCCTTATCGACACAGTACAGTTTGATACTTGGTAGGAAATGGAAAAACTGGTAAAGTATGTTTATTTGCTTTTGCCTTTACGAGCTGGGGTATGCAGTGAGTTTAGTAGTTACCTGTGAAAATCCCAGAGAAGGAGGTCCATAGTCACTCAGAAGGGGCCTGTAGGACTGCAGCGTGGCCAGGTTAGCTGCTGAGGGAGACTGAAGGTTTGCAACTGTGGACAATTCAAAAACAACTCCTGTCAACATCAAAATAGACACACAAATCAAATATATTCGAAAAATAGAAAACTTTCACAGCTGAGAAGCCTCAGCCAACTGCTCAACTTTTAAAGCACTTTAGAGAACCTGTAAGGTTAAAAGGCACTACAAATAGAAACTGTTTGCCATTAAAGAGATTTTTTTAATGGAAATTGTATTATCAGAGCAGTAAAGCAGGGTTTGTTTTTTTTTCTTATAGTCAGCTGTTTCACAAAGGAAGCTCTTCAGTGTTTGTGGTGTGGGAAACAGCAGGGAGGTGATGCTGATGGTGCAGGGCTTGACAGTGCATATGTTTCACATTACAGTTAAAGAAAAGATGCATACACTGTAAAAGGTTTTTAGGAACATGTGTGCGAATGAAATATACTACAGCATTCACCACAATTATTCTTCTCACAGGTGTAGTATCTCCTCTCTCTCACACACACACAAAACATTAAAATTACAACGCCGCAAGAAAGTGAGCCCAGGCGGGGTGAAGTGATTTTCTAGTTTCAGCAGCAGCAGTGCTTGTTACTGTCATCACACTCAAAACCTTTATCAAACCACCCATTCAGTGACCTCAGACATGAAGAAAAGAGATGAGTATACCAATGAATCTTTATACTTTTCTTCCAAGAAGACAGACTTTATCATTTTTATCAAATTTTTGATAAGTATTTTTATCAAGTCATCTTGAACAATGAAGGTTGTTTAAAGTTCAGTCCAGTCCTTGTACCTGATCACCTTCAAAGGAATTTTCTTTTTCTTTGTAAAGCCACCTAACACTGATCTATGAATCACTCAAGCTTGAAAAAAGGCACAAAACTTAAATTATCAAGGAGTTTTGTTACTACATGACAGAGGACTTAGCAAAGAACCAATTTAAATTCTGTCTTGAGGCACTTTTTTACCAGCAGCCTGCTGCAGAAGTAAACATCTTTAGATGACTATGAAAAATGCCAACAATAACACAGTTTGTCAGGTATATTAGAGTATATTTACACCAATATGGAGAACTTAGAGGACAAAAGAGGAGCAAAGGCCTAAAGAGCTATTTTTAGGCCTGGGTTATCTTATCTGAATGTCATGTGTTTAAGAAAAAGGAGAAAAAAAATCTGTCACAGGAGAGATGCATCTGGCCCTTCAGGTGATCCACCTACTATTCACCAAAGCCTCATCAGAAACAGGCTCAGCTGAAGCGTAGCTGTCAAGAAGCTGTTCTTAAGGAAGGGAACCTGGGGGAAAAGGCTCAAGTATGCCAAGTTACACAAGAACTGGGCTGAAAATCACCAGCAACAGGGCGTTCAAAATTTTAGTTTGTGTACCGAGGTCAGGAGAGCGCTACAGCCATCTATAAAACAGGATGAAAGCTCTGTCATGGTTTGGGGATGCACTTTAGCCAGTGATGTTGGGGCTCTTGTCAAAATTAATGGACTGTGAACGGAGAAAAGTACCATCAGATTTTGATCCACTATGCAAACGTTTCATTTTTCACCAGGATACTGTTCCAAACACACTGGAGTAGAGCATACCTGGATACAAAAACATTTACTGGAACACAGTCAGTCTGACCTCCCCTTACTCTGAAGCAGTGTTCCTATGTTCCTAGTTCCTATGAGAGTTAAGGCTGTGTTGAAGAACAAAGCTTCGACTTTCGAGATTGTTGGAATTATATAAACTCTCTTTTTGCATTATATACTGTATCCCCATGTATGTTTGCACATGATTCAATAAATCTCTACATCCATTTCCCATTTTCCTAGCAAAATATAAAGAAATGAGGGGTGGTTTAAGACTACAGTACAGTAGATTAATATAAACCTACTAAAAAAATTGTCAGTCCTATTAAAGATAAAGCTAATCAGCAGCTTATGAAGCCATAAAAACTACTTAAAAATTGTTATGTTGGACATAGGTGATATCATTTTTGGTATGCCAGAGTCTTATGAAAATGGAGAGGTGATGAAATTTAGAAGGATTGACCTTTAGATGTATCTGGCAACCTTTATCTGGACCCATTACCTCTGGACTAAAGTAAAGCAAGTAGAAGTAAAATGGGTAAAATGTTGCAAAAGCACTGAAACATCAATATTAACAATCTCATAAGAGAATGTCTGTCAGGGAAAAAAAATCATTTTTTGCACTTTATTCATGTGCTAAAAATAGAAATTATTTCACTTGTTACTAATAGAATTTTTGAATTACGATTTTACCAAATACCTACATAGCAATCTGTACACCACCATTAGCTTGACTTGGAACGACAATTCCTATTGTTATTTTTTTCCTTCTTCTTTCTTTTAACTCTTAACTCTTCCCACTACTCTTCCATACATTTCTCTATATAACACATACCTTTAATTTGAGCAGATTGATTTTTTGTATTGTTTTATGTTTAGGCTGGTAACATAAAGAAACTGGGGATCTGAACACTTCCATCCACGCACATGCACCTCCATAATCACCGCTCCCCTGTCGCTTTGTTCGCTTGTAATATTCAACCTCCAACACGAGATGTCCTCGAAGAGACATAAAAAAAATTCGAGGCAGATCAATCGGCAGCTCCGACCGAGGAGCATCATGGAGGAAACGGAACAAGGCTGGCTCAAGAAGACATAAGTGATACATTTTTGTCACCGTGTAACGGCACCCACCCGGCGGGACCGCGACCCCGGACGACGGATATCGACACTGTAGGAACCGCCGCCGACTCCTTTCACATCCCCACCGTGTTTCTCCGCCGACTTGTATCGCGGATGGCGCTCTTTTACATTAGTAATAATGGCGGATATGAATTAGCCTAGCTCCCAGGATCTGACCCTATATATATAACTGGACAAAAACTACAGACACGGTCTTTCTCCAGGTATTCTCCGAGACCCCGAATTTAACACTCGATTTAACAGACGGATACTTTGATTTTCTCCGCCGTTTTTTCCTTACCCTGGTTCCCAGAAGTTCCCGGAATGTGCTGATGGACATTGGGTTTGTAAGACATTCCCAAAGACATTGTAAATTAAAGAAATAAAAATGACCCGAAATTCAGTGAAGCGTCTGTCTCTCACTTTTTGTTTACAACAGCGGCACCGGCAAATATGGCCGTCACTTTATATTGACACCCACTGTGCTTTTTAACATTGCTACTATCCACTGCGGATTATCAAGAAAACGGTTAAAAGAAGCACATTTCACCACAAAGCGACCAAATTCGCGCACGCTTTAAGACGCATTTTAAGCACATTTGCCAACCTTTATCCCGAGTTTACTTTAACGACACTTTTAAAAGACTTTTTTAAACAAAAAGTGTTTAAACGTGATATGTGTTTAGATGTTTTAAACTTAAATTTTTACACAACATTATGAAGGAGAAACTAGACTTTTAAAGTAGAATAGGCAACCAGACGTGGATACATGTATTTGAGGTTAAACTTTATACTCACTCATTTTTTTTTTAATATATATATTTTTTCTTTTTTTTTTAAGATAAAGTATGAAAGAAGACCAGCGTACCTGTCTTTGTCTGAGGGGTCGTATCCATTACTACTGATAGCAGTCTGCTTTACCTAAAAAGAAAAGTAACTGGAGTTAGAAGCAGGCGCTCTTATTTCGGAGACTTGGTTATCTTCAGTTTTTCAAAAATGTGCTCAGGAGTCATTTCAGTTCTTCATGTCCCATCAGTACTCTTGGCCACATGGTTGGACACACAAAGGCAAAAGTGTGGTCCAATCGTGGCTCTCAGGGTCATGACCCGGACCCCTGCCCACTCTAACCCCCCACCCCCAAAAAACGAAGGCGCACGTAACAGGGTGAAAAATGCACTGTTTAGCGTTAAATCATTTTAAAATAAACGTTCCTAATTTTGGTAATTGCAATCTTGGCGCAATGCAAGCAGTGGGAACTCATCAATAAAACAACCATATAAAGCTTGAGGTTTAGAAGACAGCAGTTTTTATGGATTTTTTAAATTATTATTTTATAAAAAATAATTAGTCTGACATTTTAAGGAGCTGGAGAATTGCTCCATAAAAACATCGTAACGGCCTTTCTGGGAGTATTTCACCATGCTTTCGTGTTTAATGCACTTTGTATTAACTTATGTGTGGGGGAATTATATGTAATGGCATTATATACTTAGTTGCCAGTTTATTAGCAACACCTAAAGTAATAGAGCAATAAATGCTCATATACACCTTACACGTTTAATATGCATGCATAATGCTTCTTCTGCACTTATTAACTACAGAGCTGTACTTTAAGTACCTAAATAAATAAATACAGAGTAAGCACCTCGCAGCATTCTCACATGGAGTATTTTTACTTTTCATAGGAGTATTTTTAAGAGTGGCATTACTGCCTTTAATAATAATAATAATAATAAAAAACCAAAACAAAAAACAAGCATACCACACTTGTCATCTCATATTGTTAGTTGCTGTTTTTTGATAAACAATTAACTGAAGTTTCTGGAAGAACTCAAGTCCAGTCATCTGTAACTGTAGTCTGCATATCTGGAGAATTCTATAATGTAATGCAGTAGCTTTTCAGTATTACAACACACAACAATGTAGAAGTATACCAAGCTTTATTGAGCATTGCACTCAGTCATATACAGGTAATTTTGAACTTTTGTACAACTCTTGTCAGTAGTGCAACTCGTGCAATAATGAAAGGAAAAAACATTTAAGTCCTTCAAGTGTTTCAACTTCAGATGAGCCAAATCTGTCGTGACATTTTGACAGCATTAAAAAAAAAAAAAAACAACAAACAGAAAAAACCCCAATGTTTCCAAGTCAGCCACCAGCCCAAAAGATAAAATAACATGAGTTGTTGGTCTGTACATGGTGCACATTCAAGTTAAAATGAGACTTCCCATTAGAGAGCAAGCTCTAACGAATAAGTTCTCCCTCCACCATAAAAAAAAAAAGAAAATTTAAAAAAGGATGCATGAACAATTTCAGTTTGACTCATTTTACAAACTGTACAAATGATACAAAGATTTGTTCTTGTTCCACCTAACAGTAACCACTCCACAGGTTTAGGAATCAAACACATCCTCTGTTTAATTATCACCACTGGGACAGCTCACGTATCCAGACTTTGCTCTGACCCTTCCAGGGCAGGTCGAGCATCACACAACATATGACTGAGGTGGTACAGGCTCAACAGAAAAAGTGGACTGTACAACAAACAGACCTTAATTACAAGTAAGCTCAAGAAAGCAGAGAAACTGGAGAACCATGTTTGGATGTTTGACACATACGAGCTGTAAATACAGCTAAACACACACAGAGCAACTGTACTGAGCAAAGATGTCCAAGGACCACTGAGTTCTAATCATGCATTTGCGATACACTGTAAAACTCTTGTGTTTTGGGTCTTCGTATGAGTTTAAACCCTGAGCAGATTTACATTTACAAAAAAAAAAAAAATCAAAGTAACAAAAGAAAAAAAAACACTGAGAAACTGAGAAGGACACAGTGATGCAGACTGCTGTGAAACCTTGAACATACGCACACACGAAAAAGGCTGTTGTCAACAACATGCATTTCACAATTTTTCAGGAACCCTTTATCTTTTTTAAAAACTAATCATTTTTTTCGCCATTTTCTCTGTTTTAATAGCAGCCAGCTAAAGACCAAGTCAAGAAATAAAACTGTTGTAATGGATTGGAAAGGAGTACAATATTAAATAGTTTTCCCCCCGACCCCAAACTATGACCTAAATTTTTCGATTGCCAAAATTTTTTTAAGCATCAAGTAAACATTTAACAACTGATTCACAGCACTGTAATGTAGCTTTAATTATTTAGCACTTTTGTCTATGATATTTCTTCTTGTGAGCATTCAAATGCTGCCACGTCTGAACAAATGACGACACTGAACCATTACAGTTGCCTAATTTATGTGCTTTGTTTCATTTCAGTGCAGTGTGAGTCTATACTGCACTTTGCAGTAATTTATGGTCTCTGCATTTTATCACCAACTGCCCCTTAAAGCCTCTGATAGTAAAGGGAAACACTGTATAGTAATGTTAAATGCCCTCACATGAGGAGATAAACTCTTAACACCATCTGTTTGTAGCTACAATAAAGGCCATAAATCATTTATCAAATGCTTCAATACTTTAATAAACACTAAATCGTATTTATTATACCTAGTTCCCCAGTTTGCTTAATATTCATCATCTCTAACATTTTAACACTAATATATATATATATATATATATATATATATATATATATATATATAAAATCACAGAGGATAGCTGATGCAAAAATAACCAAATCATCTTTGTGAAGGTGACCAACTGCTGTAGCTCCAAGTACTCACACAAATGCACGTTCACAAACAACTCGTTGATAAAGTTCCAACATGGACAAAGAGGAACAAAATGTTCAAGTTAAACATTAAAACAAACAAAGGAACTTTAAGGAATCTGAGACCTGTGTGAAAAACAGATGAGCAACAACAGAAATTGGCCTGATTTTAGAAGGAAGTGGAACCTGACAATAACGATATTTGGTTTTTACCGTCTCATGAGCAAATATGCCAGATACAGTGCATCAGAAGCCCCCCCAAAAAGCAAAAGGTTTCCTGCAGTAAACTGCATCACTTTTTCTACTTCAGAAAAAAACAAAAATTCTTACGCTGCAGTAGTGCTGGGTAATATCTAATATAATGAGTCTCTAGCATACTTTAATATGTGATTGTAGTTAAGCACTATATGCCCATCTGAGACTTTCCTCTGACTCTGAAAAAAACGTAGATTTTGCTTCATCTACTTTTGGTCCAGACCCACAAAAAGTATTTGTTTCATACTGAAGTGGTTCTGGGGTAAAACAGGGTAAAGTATCGGTGAGGAGTGGATAACTCAGATCAACATGCTCTCTTAAAGTCACAAATCTTCTCACTCTGAATGTCAGAGGAAAATACATCACCTGTCAAATATCTCCAGGTGAAAGAAAGAGTCTCTGGAGATTACAAATTTTGGAGGGTTGGGGGGGGGGGGGAAGGTAGAAGAAAAAAGAAAATTTCTCTATACAACCACTGCTTTACATCCGAGTGTCACCACAGCTTGGTACCACACCTCAGACCCTCAGGAACAATGAGGGTTGTGCAGAAGGTCCTGGAGCCTGCAGTGTAGAGATCCCTTCAGGGAGGGATGTGAACTTGAGGGGTAGAGATGGGGATTAAAGCCCCTAAACTATGTGTGGTGTGTGTGGCTCAGACTCTGAGGGTGAAGCTGCTGCCGTTTCTGCTGCTCCTGCACAGCCAGCTGCTGACACTGGTCCGATGTTGAGAGCTTGTTAATTAACGGAGACACACAGTTCGCCGGAATGATCAGTCCTGCATTAAAAACAACACAGAAATTCAAAAAAAAAAGGTCTGAGCATAAGCTCGGTGTCTACACATCTGTAGACACCATGTTACATGTCTGTCTGTTAAATAATAAGGCACAAAACATAAAACCAGGAGTTTCGCTGAGACGCCAACTCTACCAAGAAATGAGACTAGTTTCCAAAATATGAACTTCTCCTTTAGTACAGCAGTGACTTAACTTACCGACTATCCTCTGCCCATCTTCGGTTCTCAGCCGGACAATCTGCACCTTTACATTGGTTCCACTGACCGGGGTGAGCACTTCCTCCAGCTCATTCCAAACACTGAGCACTGATCCACACAAAACGTAGTACCTCCTGCACCGAAGACCAACTTCACACTGTAGACCTACTGATGCCTTCTTGCAGTTACCGCGCCTGACAACAGAAAAACACAAACAGGTTTACCAAAAAAAAAAAAAAAAAGGACCACAGAGCAATGGAAGCATCAAAAGGTTGAAGCTGCTGATGTCCTCTCATTAAGTTGTCTTCATGACAAAAGAAGAAAAGTGTTGTTCTAAATACTGGTACCATTTTCATTGCCAAATTCATCTGCATTTGGTGCTCTGAGAAGTAGTTTCTGTCATCAACAAATGTGGGATTAGAATAAAGTAAGCACCATGCAAATCTGAAGTGCACATACCAATATGCGTGTGAGCAGATTATTTCTGAAGACTTGTACTGGTCAGTCCAGTGCTGCTTGGCATCTTCTGACAAGACCTAATACAGGGAGGGCAAAACACATATGATTCACAAAAAATATTCTGTCTTTTTCTTGTCACAGTTTAAAGGAAAGAGTGTCATCTAACCTTTTTAAATTTCTTCTTGAGGTCTGCGTACGTCTCCAGTTTGACCTGCCGGCCGGTGTTGGGCCTGTACACCAAGAACAGCCTCTTCTTAGTGTTCACCTCTTTGACAAGGATGGCCGTTTTTTTGTTGTTCCTCATCTGAAAATCAACCACAGACATGTATGTCATATGTCACTGCTCTGCATTCACACACACACACACACACACACACGTACGAGTTAACTACACTTTATTACAATCTAGAGGCTAACTCACAGAAAGAGGTTTGGCTATTTGAGGCAAAAAAATAAAAAATAAAAATAAAAAAATAAAAAAAAAAATCAAGGAATTAAATGTGATCAATTACCAATGATTTCCATAACATTTATTAAGTGTAGTTAGTACTTCCATACCTGCACATAGAAACCATCATCAGCTCCATTCTGGTCTGCCCAAGCGTGTGTGGCTTCTTCCCAGGACATTCCCCTTTCAACACTTACCTGTGAATGAAGACACATAAAGTCAGGGGCATGTTTGCTATGACACAACATTATAAATGGCATACAAAATAACAAGTCTAAAAGTAAGAAAACACTTTAAAAAAGTTAAGACTGAGCGTATCTCTCACACACACACACACAAAAAAAAAAGGAGGTTAAATATCAACATTTAATAGCGTTAACCACAATCTTCACCATATTTAAAATGTCGCTCAAACAGATGACTTGACTAGACATGTGAAGATAGACGCGCTTTCTTTCCTTCCAGTCCACAGATCAGTTTACGATAAAATTGCCTACATTCAATCACTTATTTTCTTCCAATAGAACCAAATATTTGTCTGACATAAAACAAAAAATTAAAACATTTCAGATGTTTCGGACTTCTTATCACAAAGCGAGAGGCAACCTTATGTTCGGGCTCTGTAGAATATTGTAGTGTCTTTAGCCTACAATATAAACTACCTTGTGGTAACTAATGTTGTGAATTGGAAGTATATAAATAAGACTGAATGGAGAACTTAATTAGAGCCTACAATTAAAATCAGTCTTGGGCATTAAAATATTAAGAGCTTGTTCAACCTGTGTTTTGTTAAATATGTTCAGTATATGGGTAGTATTGGGTTATTTTTCTTCAATGTACATAATCTAAAAAATATGTTTTTCTAAATGTTGTCTTATTTTATTGTCAATTGTTGCTGTTTGTTATGTGCAAAAAAACAACAACACTCCTGTTTCCAGGCCCCCCCCCCCTCCCCTCACTGGAATATCAAAACTCAATGTATAGAATTACCAGTTAAAAGGTTCACCAACTTTTCCCCAAAGTAAGATTTAAAAAAAAGATTTCTTCAGTACCACGTCTCATCCTCATACATAGTCTATAGCTGAACCAACTAATCACGCAAATCTCTGACTAGAGCATATGCATATATGAACTTACAGTGTAGAGTTCAACATGCCCTGATGTAGTGTAGCCAGGTGTTAGAAATTTCCTGCAGTCCACCTTCTTTACCTTTTCATCACCCGAGCCCAGATCTAATAGAGGACAGAAATAAATGCATTGAATGATTAAAATGAAACACAACAGTAACATTCAATCTCCAAGAAAGAATAAAACACTTAATAATTTATTACAAAGGCCATCCTTTGGCCCAGCCTTGCTTCTGTGTTTGTAAAAGCAGTTGAATAATCTTACCGAGAATGCCCATGTCATATTTGCCATTCTTCTTTGCTTCCTGAATCACCGCTGCAAGCGTGTCAGAAAAGTACTGAAACAAAGCATTCTGCTGATGGACCTCCATGCCCAAAATACGATTCAGGAACTTCCCCATGTTGTTGTAGTCTGCAACAGTAACAAGGCACGTGGTTATTTAAAGGTTCCCAAGAAGTAAAAACAAGAGATTCTCCTTGAAATTTCCCAGTTTCTACTCACCTTTGTCTAGTGATAGTGTGCCAGATCTGTCCTCCACATTTATGAGGCCAACACCTACTAATCCAATTTGAATTTCTGTAGAAAAAAAAGACAATAACCATATGTGAAAGTAATTGATTAAAAAAAAAAACAACAACAGAAAGGTATACAACAAACATACCAACATCTACAGTATGAACTACATGCGCAGCAAACACAACAAGCCTGCAGAAATGCAGGAAATAACTCCTGTCCGTGGTTAACAGTGTATGAGTCATACCTTTGAAGAAATCCCCTTTAAAGTCCGAGGGTGGAGATACTAATGGAGTATCAAGCTTTACGATCGACTTCATCACAATTTCCAGAGCGTTTCTGCCATACTGTGGGAGAGTATGAGTGAGTCACTGCCCTAAAAACCACAAGACATCCTCTCAGAGAAGTGCTTGATGTTCTTACTTTGTTGTCAAAATTGAATCTGCTCAGATCCCGAGTTTCTGTTGCTCTTCTGTCACCATGAGTAAGAGCACCCTGTTACAAAGAATGAACACAAATGAAGTCCACATATGAAGAGAAAAGTCTCTACAAGACTTAAGAGAAATAAGAAATAAGCATCCTCACCAGGCTTTCTAGTCTTTTGGCAACAATGGATGCAAATCTTTGCTCTCCTGCAAGCTCCGATATGAGGAAGACATATTCTGGAGCTGTGACCTGGTTTGATCTGTGGGTTCTCCCTGTGTTTGAGAATAGAACATCAATTTTGTTACATACCTTTTTATTATTCTTTTTTTTTTTTTTTTTTAATTAACAGGGTGCAGTCTAACACAGGAGGAGGAAACCAAAGAAAAATCATGTACTGAGAGTACAGAGGAGTAATATCTACTGACCAAACTGCTGTATAGCCCTGTCTGCGCTCCATGGCAGCTCTAGTGTCATGTGGACTCTCCGCCGCTGGTTCTTCACTCGACGGTCAGCCTGCAGGGATATACCTGAGCTCGCTGCTTCTGAGATGATGGCTATGTTCTGGTTGAAGGAACAGATGAGTGAATGTTACACTCCAGACACAAAAGTGCAATTAGCAGCTGTGACGTCTGTATTTATAGACACATGTCAGTCAACCACAAGCCACAGCTTTGAACCTTGTTGGTTCATTTCTACAGCAGGCCTACAGCAGTACAGTTTAAGTGCATATTGAAATTGGTTATATGCTAGGAAGGTGGTGAAAGCAAACAAACCCAAAGGATTAAAACTATATATATATATATATATATATATATATATATATATATATATATATATATATATATATATATATATATATATATATATATATATATATATATTTATTTTTTTTTTTTATTTTTTTTTTTTTTTAAATAAAATAAATTACTTTACCTTCTCTCCATCCATGAACCTCTGCTTCTCAGTGAGATTGAGTATTTCCACAGGGACGTCCAGCTCAGAGCGAGATTCATAAGTGATGGTCCCGTCATCGTTGCTGACCACGCGACCTTTACGGCCAGTCATCTGAAGCACAATTAAAGAATCCGCAAAGTTAAAATTCATACAGGACAATCCAACTTAAAAACTGGTGGGGTGGGTGAACACGGGAACTGGAAGTCCAGCCTACATACAACAATTATTTTTTACCTCAGCTACATTTTCAGGTCCTCCCAAATCATCTATGAGCTCATCCAGAGTGTTGGGAGGCAGATCCTCTGCCAGATCCTCCAGTTTTTCAAGCAGTTCTTTCTTCATTTTCTGGGCAAGTTCCACTGAGTCCTGACTTGTTAGGCAGCTTTCCTGACTTTCTGATTTGACTGATGAACAAGGAAAGACACAGTATTCATTAACCTCCAAAAAGCTCAGTCAGGGTAATACAAGTTTATCTTGCCATGCTGGAACATGCTTACCTGTGGCAGGCGTGCTGGGGGGATTAACTGAGGCAGTGAAAGTAGGCCTAGTGGAGCACAGCCCCGAGGCCAACAAGGCACTTTGAATCGAGTCTGGATCAATACTCTTTCTCCTCTTTTTCTTCTTCTTCTCCTTCCCTTTCTTTGGTTCCTTCCTGTTAAGCCATGGATCTAGAAGAAGGAAAAAAAACCAAAAAAAACAAACCACTGATTTGCTCAAATTCACTTTGAAATGCTTTAATTTACATCCAGGCTCCCCCAGTATCCTCACCATCGTCATCGTCAGACTCTTCTCTGAATGGGTTGAAATCATCATCTTCGTCTGCTGAGCTGACTGATTTGAAGCTGTCATCACTGTCACAGTCTCTGTCCGACTCCTCTGACTGGCTCTCATCTGAACTCGTACCCGACAGACCCCCATGCTTCCGGGGACGCTTTTTCTGCTGCTTTTTAACCTCTGAACCTGGAGAAGCAGAATGAAATAAGAATGATGCAAAAGCACAACTTGATTTACACGAGCCATCTTTTTGCTGAGCTGAGTTTTAGGCATCATTAATGTTTTTATGATTTTTTTTTAACCTTTCCTCTTCTTGCCCTTCTGTTCTTGTTCTACTGCTGTGTCACTGGGAGAGGGGGTCTTCTTTGCCGAGAGGTCGATACCCAGCAGGCTGTAAAGCTTCTGTCTGTCTGGAGCTGGGAAGTGCTTTTCAATCAAGGACTGTAGCACACCTCTACAACAGAAACATTTTATCGCATTATTGTCACGATAAAGACACAACTATGTTCACACTGTCACAAAACTGTCATTTTAAGTCAGTCCGTACTTTGCAGTTGAAACAAAGTCATTGAGTTCTCCCCCTCCTTCCTCCAAGGCCTCCAGTGTTCTTGCTTCACCAGTGGACTGAAGGCCAATCACCACACACTGTAAAGGTAAAAACTGGTTAGCTTATTTTTTCTCTTATTTAGGAGACAAATGATCACAATTGCACAACTTTATATTTCAAATCACCATTAAAGTTTGTGGCCAGGGCTTTGGTCCCTAATGTTATTCCCAATTCCAATTACACCCAACTCTATTCACTTCTCTGTTTAGCTGCCATAAAGATATAGGGCATTTTAGTCCCCCACAGCAGAGGGGAAAACAATTCAATTTCATCCACTGGCAAAAACTGAAAACACTTAAAAAGTTGCAGTCTGGTGGGATTCACTAACAACAAGGGAAATAATCCACAGCTACATTTTATAAGCTGTGAAAGTAAAAAAAACTAAACACATGATAAAAACATCCTCAGTATGTCTACGTGTGTAGCAAAACAATGTATGCTTAAGAATAAGATAATACTTTATTTATCCCAAAGATGGGAAATTCCTTTGGTACGGCTAAAACAAAACAGAATAGTAAGCAGCTCGATAAGATCCAATAGGACCAAACAAATTTGTGAGTTCTGTTTGCAATTACCTTGTAATAACTAAGAGTGTTAACAAAACGCCTTTAGCTAGTTATAAGTGTTACATTTTGCTATGTCAAGGGCCTGAAGCTGATTTTTTTTGAGGATAAAAAGTTTTCCCTGTCAACTGGTATGGTTCATCGCTTCATCACTTAACAACTGAATTGGAGATTCGGTCATGTTCTCCCATTTGGCTACTGATTGGTCCTTTAAGAGCAGGAGCTGGCTCAATCATCTATTCATTCAGGTGTCGTTCATATCGTCAATGACAATCACAGGATGCACAGTTGTGCTTTTATTGTGGAGTAAACCTACAATTGACAGTTACTGCTTCAAGTCACTGAGTATTTGTTTCAACGGATCTCAACAGCCACACAAACACAACTACCCAAATTCAGATTGTGTGGGAGTTTTAAATTCCACTATGTGTAGCACTTTGTGGCATACACAGCAACGCATGCAAACATGCGCACACACGCACGCACACACACACACACACACACACACGTCTGATTAATTTGCCAAGTGTGCCTAACTTTAGCTATCACATGCAGCCGTATTTCCTTGCAGGTTAAAGTCCACGCCCCTGCAGAAACTTGCTTCAGCTGACACACCCTACATATCAAATATATTGACATATCAATTTGTTTAACCAGTTAGTGAGGGCAACAACATGACTGTTAATCACACTACAAAAACAGTTTTACCTTTCCATTCTGAACCTCTTCTCTGGCCAGCTGAACCACTCGGTGGACTTTGGAGGCAATGCAGAGATACTTAAAGAACCTTTGGTGGGCAGACCAAAACTGGCCCCACATGGACTTCTTCATGCGTTGCTCTGCATCCATGAGGTTTGCAGCCTGCTGGAACCTTTCCCGTGCACTCACCCACTGGAAGAAGCAGGAGACAAAGTTGAAATAAAATAGTGCAAGCACAAACGGAAGAATTAAAGTGATGAAGAGGTAGATGCTCACCAGTCTAACAGATTTGTTGTACATGTTGATATACTGCTGAGTCAGGGGAACCTCGTCGATCTTGAAAGTCACACCTGTAAAACTCAGCTGTCTTGCAATGTACATCCCTCTCAGCTTCATGTCCATAGCTACAATCTCCATGGCACCAACACCTCTGGAATTGAGAGGAAAATATATGCAAAAATGACGTGCATGTTATGACCTACAAGAGGCTTCTATGAAGTATGAAGCAGCCAGTGGAAAAAGTAGAAAAGCTATTAGCTAGCACCCTTTTTCGAATGTTAGCTCATGTAATTTCATCCTTAATTTTTTTTCCTCCTTGTATCAAAGCAAGCACTTAGTGGGAAAAAAAAAAACCCACACACACATACAAAATTAATCACAGGGCTGGGCGATATGAGGAGAATCTAATATGGCGACATTTTTTGGCTATATCACAATACATGATATATAAATGTTATTTTCAACCATATAGTGCCATAGAATTCAGGACACAAAATAAAACAGCGGGAATTAAAAACGTCCTCCTTTGTGCTTATAACACATAAAAATTGGAAAATAAAAAAATTTGACGACCAGTGTAGACAGTGACTATAAAAACAACTGACCAAGAACAGTCACAAGTATCACAACCGATTTATTTAACTTTTTTTTTTTGGTGTGCGTGGAGACGATGACATGCCAAGTTGAAAACAGTCTTCGTTTTCCAGTGAATGACTTTTAAGCTGGTGGAATAAATTTGTGGTGCTGCTACCTTTTTCCAGCAATAGCTTTAACACATGCTTTGCAAATGAGCGCATTTTGTCTGTGGTGGGGACCAGTTTGCGGCATAATTTGCATAGTACAGTTTTCTGGTCCGTGTCGGACTTTTCATAAGCCCCTCATTTAGGAATAAGGCCCTTGATTTGCTTTGACAGGTCCTTCTGTTTGGAGCAACCTGGTTCTGCCTCAACTTCTCTGGCCATGTTGGTATTCTTTGTGCCTGCATCCACGTGGTGATCATCCAAACAATGAAGAAAAAAATAATAAATAAAAAAATACTGCAGTAAACAATGTATTTTGCGACACCACGAAACAAACGATAGCGTCTAATATGAAACAATAGATGTTTTACTTTCGCCATCCGATATATTTGATCATACCGCACAGCCCTAATTAATCATTTAGCAAATTTTTCAGAAAGACCCCTCATGACCTTGATTCCAATATCAGACTTCTTAATGACTTTTGGGAACTTTGTCTTTCAAGTCTATGGCTTCTTCTGCAACTAAAGGCTTACCTGCGCTCAACAGCTTGGATAAAGTCCCCAAATTCTCTGAAGGGTGTTTTGTGTCCCCATATGCCCAACCGGTTCATGTAGGCCATGTTTCGTGGTTCAGAGGCACCTACATAGGATTTTGTTTGTTACAATATTTAATGTTTGCAAAGATGCATAATAATAGGATTTAAGACTGCCAATTTATTCATGGATCAAATTATGTTTGTGTTGTTAACAAACCTGTAGCACTTGCATACACAACCCGAGCCTTTGGGAGTTTGTTCTGCAGCTCCAACACTGCAAGCCCAGTTTTTGTAGGCTTGGAGGAGCCAATTGGACAAACGTTTTTGGCTTTATGACACTCATCATAGACAATCTAAAGGACATTTTGTTAAGGAAACCCCTTATATTTATCTTATTTATATCATTTTACATATAACTAATCATACTCATGTGTACATGAAAACAAAAATGGTCTAATCAACCTTTTGTATGCATTTAAAAAAAGAAAAGAAAAAAAAGGAAACACTTCCGAAAGGATACGACTCCATCAAAGTCTTCGCCACACCAGTGGAGAAGCTGCTCAAATCTGGTCTTATATTTCCCTCCTGACTGGCTCTCTCCTATCAAAGAGGAGTAGGTGGCAAAGATGACACCTTTCTTCACACTTCCATTGTGCTTTGAAGAGATTTTGCCATATTTGAACTGAAAAACAGAAAAGTGTAATGTCATACGAGTGAGTAAACACTTGACATTATTGTGTACATCATGAAAGTGTTTTACCTTGTTCAGGGAATGAACCTGGATGTTCTTGGCTCCAATGTCTCTTAAATCCCTTTCAGCGTCATACTTCAAATCATTTGAGACACTAAACCTTAAGAGAAGACAATAATACACAAAATATTATACAGAGGACATGTTTAGGTTTTATTTTACAGTCAATCATCTGTCAACGACTGTGGCAAATATTAGAACTTACCATAGTGACCTCTTCCTGCCCAGGAGGTAATTCTCATAGATGATCCCTGCAATCGTCCTGCCTTTCCCCACACCAGCTCCATCGCCAATCAAATAAGCAGCTCGATCACCATTTGGGAGGAATGTCTCATGTTGCTGTGGTACAGTGAGATAAGAAATTTTATTTTTCAAGATAGGGAATAGCAAAGAACTCCACAAAAATAAAAATACCTAAACAACAATCGCAGCAGAACAGAAGATCATCACATTAAATATTATACACCATTTTCAAATAGCAAGTTTTGGTGAAACAACAACAGAAGAGTTAAAGTGGAACAACCAACCATAGATGCATTTTTTAGTCTTATTTTTTTTATGAATAAAAGAAAGAAAGTTACTGTATAGTCAGTCAGTTTCCAGTGATTACCTGAGCTGCATATGTAATAGCTTCCAGCTGCAACGCAGAGAGGCAGCCCCTGTCAATGACTTCCTCTGGGATGGTCAGTCTGTACCACACATCTGGAGGGCTCACACTGGACAGAGAACTGGTCTCTACAACAGGATCTGGGTGCCTCAGGCCAACCTTTACTGCAGTGACAAAACCAAGTGGTCAGAGGAAGAAGGAAGCAGCAGCAGCAGCAGGCAACTGCTTCTTGTTTGATTTGATGGAGCAGTATTGATTAAGGGTGATGCTGACACTGCTGTCTTGAGCTCCTTGCTTAGTGACAAAATGTCTCATTATTGATGAAACTCTTTGATTCTTTGATTTAAAACAGTAGTACTTACATTTCTGTGGCATGTACTCTGCATAAGTCTCAGCATGACCCAACTCATCCTCCTCTTCCTCCTCAGGCTCATCCTCTTCCTTCACCACTGGAGGTTTCTGTATAGAGTCATGTGTAAGCAATGTTCTGCTTTTAAATTGTACGCCAAAAAGAACTATTTAGAATCACTTATATCTACTCTATAAAGAAAAATTAAAAACATGAAAATTACCATGACTGTCCACCTTTAATATTATAACACTTACCAGAGAATGTGGAAAGGTTTGTAGTTTAATGTCATCATGAATCCAGATCCTGGCAGCATCTTTACCCAAAACTTCTCTCTTGATTCCATTGTTCAAGTCACCTAAAACACCAACACGCCATTAAACTGTTACTGGTATGGTCAATGCCACATGGATGACTTGTCATTTTTGAGGCAATGCTTATAAATCAGAAAGATGTCTCTGCTAAACTATAATAGTTAGGACAACAAATAAACAGCATATTGTTAGTTTATGCTATTATTTCTACTTTTCATTTTATTTTCCAGGTAAACATCTCTGTCTCATGAGATGCAAACAGAAAATGTTCAGCTCTGGATGAGCTCAGCCAGGATTTAAACCAGTTACAACCGCTTCAACCAACTACAACTTTAAAGATCATATTAGCTCTCTGGGATTGAGGTGAGCTTAATGATTCTTATCAACAGAATGATTAAAACGTCACAGCTGTGGCATGGAGTTGACATGATTTGAAGAACCTGAAATGATTTATGCGGCCTGCTGTGTTAAGTATTAGTCGAAATGTTTACAATACATATTTACAAGAACACATGATAACTCACCTGGGCCTGTGGCTGTTGCTACTGGTGGAGCAATATCAGGTGGAGGCTTGAGCTTCATGAGCTCTATCAGACTGTTGCCCTTTAGACCAGTGCTCTTCACACTGCTGGGCCGAAGGAGGTCTTTCAACTGAATCTGCTGAGATTAGAATGATTAGCATAACCAAGTAAAATGCTTTTCCACTGACTAAACTACTTACCCACTGAAAATATGAGCTGCATAAACTCACCTGATCTCTGTTAGAAGGCACTACTGTGGATGCTGAAGGGGGAATACTTGTGGAAGAGGGAGCTAGTGAACTTCGCAGGGTTGAATTCGCCACATGAACCACCTTGGTGACAGTTATGGTATGCTTGACAGGGTTAATAGCAGACTGTTTGGTCACAACAGCTCCCAGTGGAGGCAACTGATTCAGCTGATTTAAGACAAACGTGGTGGTTGATGGCTGAGGTTTGTGCTGGTAAAAAATAAAGATAGTAGATTTGAATTCACAACGCAAAACATAAGCTGCAAAATACCAGTGTTAACTAAAACAAGAGGAACATATTGTTCTGTAATCTCACCCTGATGGTAACAATGGGGACTGCAGCAGGATGTTCAGGTCGAACAACTTCTACTGACTCTGTCCCCACACCAACACCAACATCCAGGGCACTGATGGAGATAGACTGTAGGAAAGCAAATGATAACATTAACATATATACAGATGTCTAAACGGTAATTTCGCCATAAGAACAAAAACTAAGGATCATCTTACTTGCTGGGTTGTAGAGGGCTGTGCAACATCCTGAGAATCAACATCAAATAAGCCAATATCATTTGGGCAAATTCCACTCTCACTGAGAGCGGCGAGAAGTAAATCCTGTCCGGGATCCATCTGCAAGACAAACGTTAATATAACCTTATGGAAACATCTTCCATTTAGAGTGTTGATTAACCTACAGGTCCAATAATGATGGTATGATGAAAATCACACTCAGAAGTTAACACGGAGTGGATAGAAAATCAGCAGCCATTTTGTTAATTGTGTTATAATGAACCAAAGGGGAAATCAACAAAAAAATGTTTCCGGCCTCTCAAATGTGAACATTCCTAGCCTAATACGAATCCCTCTAAAAACAAATAATCCGAAGACCTTTTTGTCATATGTTAGGTACGTGTCATCTGCATTTTTTACAGTGTGTAATCAGCCAATACAAACAAAGACTAATTGTTAGTATAACTTCTCTTCATCCGCAGCCCTAAAAATTCTCCAACACAGCGAGACACCCTTCCCTGGGATGAAAAAGAAACTATTCACTCTGTGCAACCATGAAACTCAACTGCGAATTTAAAAATGAATGCTATTTTCAGCCAAATGAAAACTTTCCACGTCAAGCAACATGTGTAGCCTCATAAGGTTACATCTTTTACCCATTTAAAGCTCATTTTAGTCTCTAGTTCAGATTCAGATGCATTAGAAAAACTGAGCTCTGCTTAAACAAATACAATCAAACGTTGCCATCAAAAGCAAACCAGTAATAATCAATGCTCTTTCTTACATGTCATTTACAGTCACCAGACATAGAGACATACAATGGGGACAGCTTACAAAGGAAACCCAAAAGAGTAATGTAAACCACAAATATCAAAACCCACATGTAAAGCACACGTGGGGTACAAAACAATCAGTGTAAAACAAAATCCAAAGCTACGCTTCCCGATGAAAAATAAATTATATTTCACACTCAGCATGAAACAACAAACTTTTGATGCTAAACTTAAATCCGCAAATGCTGTTTCAATCAAATATAAGCTGTTTGGATGTTTAAACTCTCCTCAACTCTTGCAAGATCGAAACAAGCAAATTAATGATGAACAATTCTTGTAAACGCTGACTCGATATACTTTAATTCAGTCGTTAGTAGGATTAACAACACGAGAATTAAAGCTAGCCGAGTACTATAGCAACTTCTACACACCCGTGTGATACAAAGACTTGTTCCAAAGTGACCCAAAACAAGACACGTGTTTGCAATGCCCTCTTGTAACTTCCTGCTCTCTCTGGATCATCAGAGGTTCTCCTTCCTCGTTAGCTCGGGTGGTTCATAGCCTTACTATTTATGCATACAATAATATCGTATATGCTAAAATATTATGTAAGCTCAAAGAATACATATATATAAGATAAACACCAGTCTGCAACAGCCACTGCGTGGTTTTTCAGAATGTTGTACAAGCTAAACTGGCCTGCTTAGATCAGGGTGACACAGCTAAGCTACGCTAGCTTGCTCACTAACCGAAAGCTAAGCTGCTGAAACTGAAAACCAGTTTCATATTCAGTATTTCAGTGACAAGTCAGAAAGGTGAAATGCTCTCAAACTGACAGAGGCTAACCTAATGCCAAGTTCAACCACGTACAAAATTCAGAAAGAAAGCTTACAGCCGTTATGGCTCAATGTTATTAACGGTAACCACGGATACTTGCTTACGTCCATATGTCAGTCCATTTATCCTACTGTAGATTCTCGCTCCTGGAAATGTTTGTTTTCTCCAGGTTTACTTTATCTCTCACTGGTCTAACTATCGCGGATACTTTGATTCCACTACACCGTATTAGAGACCTCTAGCTAGCTTGTTACGTCGGCGCTCCTTGAAGTTGATAACGAGTTGCTGATAAATGACGTTAGCAAGTTTTTTTCAGCACTAAGTGAGTTTTAAAAAATACCAACTTCGACTATTGCCATGAGGCTACCCCTCCTACTCTCCTGCACCACAGCTAACGAAAAAAAAAAAGAAACATGCTATCGACCCCTCACATTGTTTTGATACTCACTGTACTCTCCCCCACTGTGTCGCGGCTTTTGCTAGCTAACATTAGCAACAAGGAGCGTTCAGACCAGCTACCCGCTATCTTCAAATCGAGAACTTTGAATTTATTCTTCAACAATCAGCGCAACACCGTAATTTTTACATTTTCCTCGCGAAGAAGTTGAGCTAGCGTTAAAACGAAGCGTTCCCACGCCGATGTGCTCACCTGGTGGTTGAACGGCCGCTGCGGCTCGCGATCGGCAGCGCTCAGCAGTTCGGGGCTTGTTGTCCTATCCGCTCCGTCGCGCTCACGCCATCTTTTTATCAAACGCTCCGCCGCATGCTGGTCACGTGACGTGTAGGCCTACAGCGTCCGTTTTCGAAGTCAAACTCTTCGGGCAGCGCCGACAAAAACGAGTCTCTGAGCAGCCGCGCGGCATCCCCCGATGACAGTAAACTGATAAAAGCGTGAAAATCAACATTTCTTCAACGTTTCCGCAAACGATAAACATAGCAGAGTCATCGAGCTAATACCACATCACGTGACCCGACCAGGTCTGGATAGGAAGTGACGATGAAAATTGTTTCTTCTTCGTCTTCTTGTTCCTTTCACACCTCTTCGTAGTTCTGTTTTATTAAACAGAAATATGCGCATGCCTCAAATACAGAGGCAAAGTATCGATATCGTTCGTTTTTAAAAAAAAAAAAAAAAAATTCATAGTTTTTTCATCGTTCTATTTTTTTATTTTACTATGAAATAAGATGTGAACCCAGTGGGTAAAATTTGGAACGACGGGATATTTCAAAAGGATCTGACTGTTATGAATACCATCCAGCACCCCTCGACCCTGAATCAAATAAGTGGGAGTGAATAGATGGAAACAGAGGGGTGTATATTTTACAACTGCATGAAGTTAATCAATATAAGTAATAAACAAATACAAATACAAAATTAAATAAAGGTAAATGCATTTTTGGGACATAGGGTTTTTACAGACTTCTTGTTCAAGTAAGAAGAAATAATGCTCACATTCGCTGTCCAAAACACTAAAGAAGTGTTTTTGTTGGCAAAGTTGATTTATGACAGTTGAACACATAAACACAGAATAGTTATATAATGAATCGTTGATGGTTATTCGTCATTCTTTCACCTATAAAAATCAACAGTTCACAGTCATTTCATAATCCAAAATCAAATAGTCATTTCTGTAGGCTCTAATAATCTTAGTAACCACAATGTTTTCATTTAATAACAAAATAGAATAGAATGAATGTGCCATAAAAAAAGAAAGAAAGAAAAAGACATCAATCCAAAATCAGTGAGAGTACATATTACATGAGAATAACAGATGGAAGCATAAAACAGGAAATATGGATTTAGGACTAAATGAAATATTAACTGGAACAGATGAACAGTGTCACTCCATACCCTGCCACCCACTGGTCGTTTAATGTTACTATAGATGTATGACGTGTTTCATTGTAATTATTGTTATTTAACCTTGTCATGCATGAAGTATGACAACCTCAATCAGGATTTTGTTTTTAAAGTATTTTATTCATCTCTTCATGCCTAAAGATTAATACAAATTCTTAAGAAAAAAATCCTGATTGAGGTTGTCATACTTCATGCATGAAAGGGTTAAGGGCAACTTCAGGGCAGTTGCACAAGTTGTGTGCAAGTGCAGAATATAACAAGGTGATGCCCTATCCCTGCCGTTGTTCTGAACTGAAGAAGCTTCTCGGATGAGAGGTGAAATGTCTTCAAGTAACTTAAAGAAGTCCAGACGCTTTTCTTTGCAAGCTCCTTTGACTACGATGACCTGGATGACTGAGAACCTTCACAGACAAACATAAAATGTAGGAGCACAAGAAAATAGAAGAAAAGAGGAACCGGGGACTGAAGAAACAAGTGGAGCAGATGTGAAAGATTAAGTCCAAAGTCTCCCCAGTGGTAACAGGAGCATGAGAAAATGTTCAATTTAGTTCAAATGTATTTATAAAGCGCCAAATCACAAAAACAGTTACCTCGAGGTGCTTTTTATTGTAAGGTAAAGATCCTACACTGATACAGAGGAAACAATATAAACCCAAATCTTCAAGAGTGGCTCCAGTAGATTCCAGGCACAACATCAGAGGCCTCTGCTCAGAAGAGTGAAGTCCTAGGAACACCTAAGATGCTGTGCAATACCTTCAAACTCCCAGGCCTCTGGCAGAGGACCCGAGCTTGAAGAAGCATGCAATACACTCATGTTTTCTCTATATAAGACTAAATTTTCTGGTTTCTTTAGTTAATGTAAACATATAGAGTGAGTAAACAACAGATTCCCTTTCCTATCATAAATTATGAACCAGATTCAACTCTTTGAGTCATTACAGCATGGTGCTGCAATGGTTGATACTGTAACCTCAAAGCAAGATGGTTCTGGGAGAGAGTACAGTACAGCTGTCTGTTTGTCTGAAGAAACAAATTTGAGTAATATATTTTATGAATGGTCATGAAGAGAGCTGTACAACACAGTTTTTATTTTTTTCAGTGTGACAGCTTACAACATCACAATGACGCCATAACAGTCTGATGTAATCATATTGTAGCAAAAGCAGGCTGGCATCAGCAGTAATACAAACAACATAAAACATCAAAGCTTTAGTATAGCCCTTGTCCATCAGGGGGCCCTGCACTCTCTTAGTGCTGTTGTTTATAAAACTACTGTTTTGATCTTCATTATATCCGTATAAAGAGTCAGATTTGGTGTCTATGCAATCATTATGATATGTTACAGCTTTGGCAATATTTTGGGGATTTTTCACTCTACTGGTATCCACATACCTTATGACAGATATCAACACAGAAGCCATGTAGTGTTATTCAGTTATGAAAAAACAGTGGCTTTATGTATTGTACTGAATTGTATTGTAAAATCCTTTGCACAGAGGCGATTGTAAGTGTGAGTATTTCAAAAATGTGACAGTTAAGTGAGATTTCTGCTAAGCTAAGAAAGAGCACATAGTTTTAATTTCAATCTGCTGCCCCTTGTCCTGTGATTTTTTAATGTTTAGCAAGTAGACCTAAACTGATTTTAGTAAACACAGCTACAGATACTCAATAAAGAAATAAATGATATTAAAATGTACAGTGAATGTACATTTTATTATTATTATTATGTTCTTATTAATTGATATATGTGCACGTGATGACTGACATTTACTTTTGGTACTTTGTACTAAGCTGTACATGAAAGATTTTGAAGCAGAAATTAAATCTTGCCTATTTCTAACTCTATAGCTTTACTCTTAGACTCTACTAGAGTTGCTTTGATTTACAGTTACAAATAATCTGTATTTTTCTTATACTGGGCCTTTGTGATACACCTCAGTTCATTATCTGGTATAAACTGGATATTTAAGTTTTCTAAATTTTAAGGTAACCACAGATTAATAATAACAGACATAATATATGACCAAAAACTTATTAATTAATTAACTAAGAGGTCCTCTTTAATATAGCTTTAGCTTTGTTTATGGAAGACTGTTGCTCAAATGGTAGAGTGGTAGCCTACCAATTAAAAGGGCAGAGGCCTCCAGTCCCCAGACTGAGCCATACTTGGGCAAGGTCCTCAACCATCAGAGTGTGTGTATGTGTAAATGTTAGAAAGCAATTAGGCATAGATAAATGACCCTACAGTAAAAAGTGCTTTGAGTGTTCAACTGAGTAGAAGGCCACTATTGAAACACAAATCCATTTACAAACTTACAGTCTGCACTGGTGCCCTCTGAGTGTTGATAATACAGTACCTACACAGGCTTACTGCGTTAAAATACCAGTTAATTAAAAAAAAAAAAAACAAGACAACACGGAAGCCTGGAAGTGTTGGTTTGTTTTGCGCGGCAGACACTAAAGGTATCGAAATTTTGGCTAATAAAACCAGAGAAAACGGAAAGACAAAACACACAATAATTGTACTGTCGCTGTGGACCCGCAGGGGGCGCCGGAGTTCCTCCACACCTCTCCTTCATTTACAAGCAGACAGGAAGATGGCGGAGCGGAGCTGTGGAGGCTGTATTGGCTGAGCTGCTGTAGGTTTAAATGCAACAGAAGGGCACGCAGTCACCGTGGAAGCGGCCGACGTGAAGGGACATCTTTCCCTTGTAGGAGCAGGGCGAGGTTAGCCTTTTACTGGATTTTCTGTTTGTGTTTTTCTCTAATCGAGAGGAGAGTGCCGAGCGAGGAGCAACGAAAACAAGTCGGACATGAACGGGGTAAGTTTGCTTGTTCGGTCATCACCGTCGAGCCAAACTGTGGTTAAATAGGGAGAGCTAGCTAAAGTGGGATAACTCTTGAGACTAAGGTGCTTGCCGGTGGAAATGTATTTAATTAATACTTGTAGCCCAGTTGGGTAGTATTTTTTTCTGTAAGTTAGTGTCGTTAAACTCGCTACAGAGGTGCCGTTTTGTTGGGGAGTGCTTGTTTTGGCTACTGAAAGCTACATGCATGTGTCTGGCAGCCGAGGACACAACAGCATTTTCGGATGTTAGAAGAGATCGAAATACGTGATATTGTATTTCTATTTTTGAGCGGGGTTTATAGATTAAAATCAGTTCCGTGGTTTGGTTTGAATGGATCTGATCGGGAGATAATGAGTCGGGAGGCCTATCTGTGCCTTCACTCTGGATTTAAAGGGGCTGACTGGGGAGTGTAGGTGGGTGTGGATCCAGCGTGGTGCCCTTTTCCAGGCCCCACCCACAACACTGGTGGAAAGTAGCGACTGTTTTGTACTGAAGGAAATGATAAGATTGAGGAGAGCTATTAAGGAATCAATGAATATAGAAAGATAATTACATGCATATGTAAAATAAAGTAGATGAGATAAAGTGTGTGACAAATTAAAGGAAAAAGTGATCCTCCTACCTCTACAACGAGGCGATCCGCTGCGTGTGTCATGCTTTGGGGCAATTTATGATGGATTTGTTTAGCTACACTTCTTCTCGACAAAGGATACGATCACTCAAGTGTCTCACCAGAAAGAGAGCACCAATTTGTTTATTTGGTAGTTCAATGAAAGGCTTCAGTTAGTTAAGAGTAAGGGAAAAATGCGTTCACATCTGCGGTTTTATCTTGTTATACAATATTGGAAATTTAAAAAAACTAACAAAACACTAAATTTTCGGAAATATTTGTGGGTGTTTTCTTGTTTGTTTGTTTTTGTACTACTCTGAACACTAATGTGGCCCTCCAATGAGATGACAGTACCAGCAGTGGCCCGCAGCTCATTTAAGTTTGAGACCCCTGCTCTAAATGAGCACAAAGTTACTGTGAGTGATCACCTTCGTCCTATGTTGAAACATTCTGCCCTGATACGAATGCTAATTTCCAGGATGGCAATGCTTCTGTCCTGAGGGTACAAGGTTCACTGAAGGGTTTATTTAGGATGAAAGTCATGTGGGTCATATCTTTTGGGTTTCACAGTCTTCAGATCCCAAGTCAATCAAATACCTGTTTGTGATTTGGGTCAGACCTATGAGAGTTCTCTCTAAATAATAAATGAATACATTTCTTTTTGAAAACTGGTGTTTGGTCCATCCAGTAGTGAGTCTCAAAATGGTAGAGAAACATTTCTAGCCTGGTTGGTAAAAATCTTAATGATACTTTATTTATTTTTTTCTATTATTTGGCACCCATCTCGATATTTTATTATAATGATTATAATATTGTCTTTCTTGTGTGTATTCTAGTGTTTAGACATTGCATTTACATTTAATATGCAAATCAAGCTCTAGATTTTCAAGTGAAGTAGTTTAATAGAATTACCACAAAACACGCCCCAATCGGACTGTTTTCACCGTGACAAAGTAAAAGTGGCTGTTGATCTTATCCCTTCCTGTTGATTGCATCATTTCAGCTTCATTCATACAGAAGAAAACAAGCTACATCTTATCAACAAATTAGCTGAGCCATATCTTGAGTGACTCATTCAACTTAATCCCTTTGCATTTTGGTTTGGATTGGTGATCCGCTTTTGTTTTTGTGCGCCATTAAACTCATTTTATTTGTTTCTAATATTTGTTTATTTCCAATAATATAAGCCTCACATTCAGTTACAGGTGGGCATAGACTCACAATTATACCACAATATTTCTGACAACAGAGAAAAAAATACTTAACATTTTACTGGTGCTTGCAGCTTGCACACAGCTCATCATATCATATATTGAGACAATGATTGTTATTGTCTCACTGATAAATTCCAAAAATGTGGCAAAAAAGTAGGTGGACATGCATAGGAGGAATCAGTGGTACTGAACAGGCAATCGCAATAGTAGTGCTTGGTTGTACGAGATGTGCCGTTATATTTCCAGGGAGTTGCACATCAGGTTCTAGCAGAGACTACGGTGTTGGGTTTCCAAGGGTTTGTAGTTACAACATAGGTACTACATGGATTTCCTGCTGAAGCATGAATCCTCAGTTATAGAGCAATAATAGTGCACGTCAAGCAGATAGGGTTGCACATCACCAGCTGCTAGTATCTCCTCCTACTTACTTTTTGGTGTCCTTTTTTTTCAAATTGTAAATTGAGCTTGTTGTTTCCACCTTTAGTAGGAAGAAGTATTGTGCTTTGTTGGGGGATGTTGAAGTAGCTCCCATTTTAGGTACTAAATCGCCACCAGAGGCTGTCGCACAGCTTTTACCTCAGATGTGCCTCACCTTGTCTCGTTGCTATAAATGGACTATCCCAAATATTCCTCTCCATGTTTTGTGATGGATCATTCTAGAGAGTGATCAAGCTTTCTCTCCTTTCACAGGACACTGTATGCAACAGCCATTCATTCGCCCTCTTGAGCTGCACCAACTCCATATCATCAGTTCAAGATGAAAAGCCCACCATCAGGTTGACACAGGACAGAAAGTGCTCTCCAGTTTTGTCCTTGCAGAATGATGCCCAGAAGCCAGGAGAAGGTGAGTATGTTTACTCCAGTTCTTCAGTTTGATTGTCAGCAGAGGAGAGCTGGTTTAACAGTCCATGGGACAGTAAATGAATCCCTGTTATTATATATATCATGTAAGAATTTCCAGTGACAGAAATTAGAAGCACAAGATTTGTCTGAATCTTAAGGATGATGTTTCTCCATTCACTCTCAGGACAGACAATGAATACCATCAGCACTCCAACGAAAGACCCAAAGGCAGATTTCACAGAGATGGAGAACAGCTACAGCCAGTGTTCACCCTGCTGGTCTGATGAACAGCCATCACCTCTGCAGCTCCACTGCACCGAAGCCTACCTTTGTTCTCATCCTGAACTCTCCCTTCCCCTCAGCAATGGCTTAACTCATACTCCCCTACATGCCAATAATGGCGGCGCTCTCCATGGCCTCCAGAGGAGGGGAGCCCGGGTCAAGGTCATAGGAAAGAAATCCACTCGAAGAATGTATGTGTTGATTACTGATGCATTTTTACAACCTTTCCTGATGGTACATGCAGAAGAGTGTGCTCTCATGCTGCCTTTTGTATACAGGAACCATACATAGTATAAATGTCATGTTCATACCCCAGATACCATGTATGGATTAGGTGGTCTGATTAGATTTTGGAGCACCTTTGTAAGTGAATTTATATCTTAATTACTACATTTTCTTGTAAACACGTTAACTCACAAGAGCTACACACTAGATAACCACATGGACACTATATAAGGAATATAGTTATAGTCTGAACTCTTTTGCATAATGTGTTATATGTGTTTTCGGTGACTAACTTGTACATAATGTAGACTTTTAAAATATTTGGTCTAAATCTTCCAGTGCTTTCTTGACTAGTGGTAAGCCAACTAGCTGTGACTTAGTTACTTAGAATATATGTGGTAAGTTTTAGTCTGGTAATGTTGGTTGATGAAGAAATGTAAAAATTGACAGTTAAATTACTAAATCAGCCCTGGTAGCTTGGATGAACGAGCCAGTCTTATCCACTCAAGGGAAATTTTGCTACAGAAAATCCTAGACATTACCGTTGAAGAGCCTACAAGGACTTGGCTAACCTTAGTTAGAAGAATGTTGGCTCAAGGTCAGATTTGATCTCAAAAGCCAAGTGATCCATTAATAAATTGAATGTCTTGCTGATGTTGACTGTAGTTTTTCACTGACAGACAAATTTCTGTTTGGCTAGATGGGCTTAATTTGATTAAACAGACTTTCTTCTGGCTAATCTTGATTAATAGACTAGTGTTTAATAGTATCATATTATACTATAATATTATATTATATAATAATAAGTTAAACTATCACCACCGAGTGTCTAAATGTGGTTAGGGGAAGGCTTTTCAGTTGGAAGGTCAGTAGTTTGATCCTTGGTCCTCTAAATCCAAAGAAAACTTTTTTCCCTTTTTGGCCTGAATGAATATGGCACCTATCCATGAAGGAGTTCAAATGCCTCTTGGTAATAAATGGTGCAGTGCTGTAATAGCCTATCATTAGGCTGAATGGGTATAATAGTTGTTAATGTTGCAATGTGTTTATTTACTATAGGGCAGGAGGGGAAAATTCCCAAAACCGGAAAGTTACTGACTTCTATCCAGTAAGACGAAGTTCAAGAAAAAGTAAAATGGAGCTCAAGGTAAGAAAAAAGTCTATTTCATAATGTACTACAACATATGTTATAGGTAGTTAGGCATAGGCATATTATTTGATATTCAAGTGGTTTTCTTTGGAGAAGTGGGAAAAGTATGGGTCTTATTAAAGTGTTTGCCCTCAGCCAAAACCTGTTTTGTCTTTGTGACAATTATGTGCAACCCCCACCCCCACTCCACACTTTGACACAAGAGCAGGTCTGAATTGTTTGTGGTGTCACTGAATATCAAAGTAAGGGCTGAAAATAGCTGATATAAAAAATGTTTTTAAATGTATACAATCACCATTAGAAGATATTCTCTACAAAACCATATCTGAATATGAGTGTTTAGTACCTGTAGGTAAGATGCAACATACTAGAATCTGCTTTTAGTTTATACTGTACCTGTATTTGTAGGCTATGGCTGGATACATTATGATGATATAGCCTTTTTGTGTGTGTTTGTTAGTTCTTGTTTTTTCGGTTGATCAAAATTTGTGAACAATAACTGTCAAACAGAACAGGAAGTTGGAGTCAGAAGACCTTAACTGATTGGTTCTCAGACTGATGAAAGTGTCACTGCTAAGTAAAAATTTTCTCGAATGGAAAATTCTGGTGGACAGTTTCCACAAGTGCAGATTTTCTAAGAGTAGATAAAGTTCAAAGGTGGAGTTTTGACCTTAGCTGTATCTTTAAGAATGCTCATGACAAAAGCTTTGTCCTAACATATACTCTCATAGCATGTTTAGTATTGCCAAAAACATTGTCTTTATGTTTGCACTTGTGTGGTGCTCTGACTGTGTTTGAGGGAAATATACTTTTTATTAATAATGTGGATGTACCGTGGGGGTAATAGTTATCTGAACCCTGCTTAAATTATACATTTGCTCACCTACAAAATGAACAGTCTCTAATTTTTATGGTGGTTTTGTTTTAATGGAGAGAGACTTAATATTAACCAAAAACATAAAAAATAAAATTGATTTCCATTGATTTGTCATGGAATGAAAGTATTTGATCCCCAAACAAAAGATGAGTTGGCACTTGATAGAGAAACCCTTGTTCACAAGCACTGCGAGAGATCTGGGGATTAAATAACTATTACCCCCGCTGCATGACTCTGTGTATGAAGACAAATCTGGTCTGGCCTGTTTCATGTTCCGTTTTGTTACCAGTGCGAAGAAAAGAAGCTCATAGATGATCTCATTACAAGTGGAATAGAGGAAGGAATGGAGGTACGTTGAATTTTCTTTGTTTCTTCTTTCTACATCTGAAGGAAAAATCTTATTGTCATTGTAAATGAGGATTTACTGTAGACCTTTAAAAAATCCTTAAATTTTACTCAGTCATGTTCTCGTACAAAAATGTCTTATTTTAAGGATTAATTTGAATATGAAGCCCGCAAAAAGGCTCAGAGTGACCTAATTCAAATTGTACATTGTTCATATGTTTACTGAAGAACCTTTACTTTGCCAAGCTGTGTCACCACAGAAAGCCTCTTGTACTGTTTTTGTAGGTGCAATACATAGAAGGAAAGGGGAGAGCGGTGTTTGCCACTCGGTGTTTTCAGAAAGGCGATTATGTGGTGGAATACCACGGAGACTTGCTACAGATCACCGATGCTAAAAAGAGAGAAGCCGAATATGCTCAAAATCCAGCAACCGGCTGCTACATGTACTACTTCCAGTACCTCTGCAAAACATACTGGTAGGAGGAAAAGACTTATCTGGGATTCTATGAACACTCATTGGACATTTTGGAATTTGTGTTATATTAAGTTATGAAACCAGTTTACCAAAGCCACCAGTTTGATAGGACAAATGATTAATTTCGATTTTTTTTGTTTTATTCTTTTAATGAAAAGGAAACATTAACATAGCAGCTAATATGGTCACTGAAAACAATTCAGTATTTAATATGAAAATGTAAATGCTGTCTTGTGAACATATTGTGTATGTATATTAAACAACCTCTAATACGAACACCAATGTAATTGTATGTGTTTCTGCCAACAGTGTGGATGCTACAAAAGAGACTGGTCGAATGGGTAGGTTGATAAATCACAGTAAAAATGGGAACTGCCAAACCAAACTCCACGACATCAACGGTGTTCCTCACCTCATTCTCATCGCCTCTCGAAATATTGACAAAGGCGAGGAGCTGCTTTATGACTATGGAGACCGCAGCAAAGCTTCCATCGCTGCTCACCCCTGGCTCAAATATTGATTAAGAGGTCCAGAGAAAAAGTAAAGGGAAACGTACAGTAAGACTTGTTTTTTCATTAGCTAGTGTACAAAAGGCCTTAGAAACAGAATGTGTACCTTTTTTTTTTTTTTTGTTTCAATAATGAGGAAGCTGGGGTGTGTGAAGGTTTAGTAGACATTTATGGGTCCAGGTCATGGGGGCTGATTGGGTTCATATCACATTTCAGTTAAGGTCCATCTGCCTTGTCAGATGTTATCTGTACTTTTTATTTATGTGTGTTTCAGAAACATTCTTTTGTTTTGCAGCACATTTGTTTTGTACATTTTGTATTACCTATAGAGTAGTGCTTCTACAGCATGCAGGTAGTAGTTGATGCTCTGCATTTTTATACAGCTTTTTTTAATTAGTACGTAGATACTTGGCAATACTTGTATTTGCTCCCCTTTTTGAATCAGCAGAAACTATGAGATGCAAATTACAAACTCTTTTTAGATATGTATTCTATTCAAGGGGTATCTATTTTCAGCAATTGGACCTCACACTCATTGTTTAGTGGGGTAAAATAGTTAATCACGTTCACGGTTTATTTGGCGTTTCAGGATTTTGGTTACCAAAAAAGATCACATGTTTTGACACTGGATGAAATACTTTGTGTTGATCATGGAAAAGATTACATTAGAATATGGGAATTACTCTTATGAATGTTTATTTTTTAGGATAGATTGTATTTTATAATATTAAACATGCCATATACAAAGAGTTAGTATGTGGTAAATTTTAAAAAATTAAAACAAAAAGTATCTGGGAAAACCTACAGAATATTCTGTGTGACTCGAAGAGATGATTCGCTCATGCAAGTAATAGTTTCGGTGTCTCTCTCTAACCTCAATTGGCACACACGATTATCTCATCTGTTGGATTTAGTTTCACTTAATTATAACTTCTCCCACTGATGACGACACTGTCTGTGGTGCTGCACTTTGTAAATATATTTATTTGCTTGCTGTTACAAATCCAAATGTTGTTTCAAAAGAAATACTGTGACATTTTGGGAATTATGTTGTATTTTTTTTTTTTTTTTTTGCTGAGACTTAATGGGAAGATTGATCAAACTCTCCTGTGTCTATGCAAAATGTCAATCTGATCACCTTTTTTGAGAGCGGACACCTGAGCTTAAATCCAATGCATTATACTTGCAGTTGCATTAATTTAAGAGGGGAGAGAAAATGTTGATGGTTAGGCTAAAATGCAAATTCTCAGTTTTATTCATAAAGGTTTTATCAGACAGATTACACCCGTTGCCTTAAAATTAAACTCCTAGCTGAAATATCATTTTGAATTTTTGGACTATCAAATCTGTCATTACTGTCAATTATAGTGAAGCTGTGTCGCGGTTTGAAGAGCCCAGGGGCCAGGGGAGGTCAAATCTGCTTATTACTGTAATATAACACCACTGTTAGCATTATTAGAGTATTTGCTTCTGAATGATTGCTTAAACACACATCTGGATGGAGAATAGTGTAAATTTGCTGTACTAGTGAAACTAAAGTTCCAAAAACCAGCCAGAAGGGTGTGTGCTCTTGTAATTAACAAGGTGCAGTACAGGTACCAATGAAAGTTTGTTTATGTGCCAAATCTTCACGATGTTTGGTAAATACAAACTGTGATTCAGTTCCAGTATCTGTAGATTCCTGTTTCAACATACAGACATCATAGTCTTATTGAACCCACAGCAAAATGGGAAAATGAATGTATTTACCAAATTCAAAAAAAGCAGTTTTTGACTGTGAACTCCATTAGTTTCTATTTACGTACAGATATAAAACAGAGTCACAACAACTGTATGGCTTTTCTTCTTACAGATGTTCCAAATTTATTAGCTCAATTGTCAACAGATTTGCTGTTGTTGCATATATATCCATAATTAACAGTGCTTATACAAATCAGTGGACAACAAAAAGCCAACTCGATAACAGCTGACCCCTTCCTAACAGTGTAGTGTGTTATAAATGGGTAAAGCTTAACAAGTTAAACAACAGAAACGCAATCAGACTTGGTTACACACAGTGTTAATTGGCAGCTTAATCCACATTTGGTGTTCTAGTGAGGACAGCACAGGATTAAATCATGCATTTGTGTTTATGGTAATGAACAAACATGTCACCCAGTCCCACAGTCTGACGCACTTATGTTCTTTAGCAGTTTATCAGTAACAACAGAACTCTGTGGTACAAATACAAGTAGTTAATTAACAGCATAGTTCGTTGTTTGTTGTAGGTTATTCTGCAAGTGTGTGAAAATGATGATGGAGTTTAGTTCCAGTTGGATGAGTTTAAACGTACTCAAGCTGCCACTGATGCTTTTCATCTCACTGATGCAGTGATTTTAAAATGGTGTACACGTGATCTGCTTACCCATTGTTTCTAGTAGTAGTTCAGACTTTTACTTTATTTGGTTTTCATTTATTTTTAGTTTGTGTAGTTTTAATTATGGTTTTAGTCAGGGGATCCATCGGGGCCTGTGTTTAAAGACACAGTGTTACCAGATCTCAGAAAAAAAAGTGTGACAAACAGTGTTTATGTGGGACAAAGTAGGACAGGATGATGCAGGGAGGCAGTCCAAGATATCTGAAAGCAACTTTTCTGGCTTTCTTGCTCTCTTGTAAATACAAGAAGAATAAAAGGAAACGTATGCTGCCCTTCTTACTAGCGCAAATTTAAGACGGTTGTGATACACAAATGCATACTGTGCCACCTCACACCATATTTTCTCCTGTGTGAAACTGAAAAATAAATTTTAAAAAAAGACATGTCAATTACTCAAACTGCTGCAAAGCTTGTTATGTTTTGGTAACTTGAACAGATGGGCTAAGCTTCAGTTGACTATAATAAACATGTGCTTGATCAAAGTCATACTTTAGAAAAGTGTGAACCAGTCAAAATGTGGGGCATTGTCTCAAGATGTGGGACAGGAGGACAAGGAATGAAATTGCAGTGCAGTCCCACATGCAGAGGGCATCTGGTCACCCTAGCTCTTACTTATTGTCTAGTTGAGAGTTCAAGAAGACTAGCCTAGTTTCATGCAAAGACTGAAAGTGAGAGAAACGATGTATGACCTGTGGCTGCTTCCAAAGGTCAAGCCCACAGACTGGCATGTTACATATTGTGTTGACTCAACCTTGCAAACATTTGTACCTAAATAACATGTGCTCTAATTCAGCTTTTTCAACCGTAACAAGTTAATCATGAATTAAATAAACTGAAATACTGAAATCGGTCATTTCATTTAGATTAAATCTCATTTAATTCAATTCAGTGAGTGGCTATGCTGCTAAGCTTAGCTAGCTCATTTTTTCAAAAGAAAAATTATTTATTACTTTTCTTCACCAATTTTACCAAGCCTAGTATACTCATAAACTATTTAAATACATTAAAGTATGTGATATATGAGGTAGCTTGTACTCATGAAACCATGAAAGCCATTATAGAGACAGGCACCACAGCTAAGCTTGACTAGTTAACTTTAGCCTCCTAGCTTTTAGAAGGAGGAATTCATTCCCCTTGTAAGTTGTCCTGTGTCCTGCACACATTACTGAAGCTTAAAACTTGCACAAAACAAACTAAAAGTTCTTCTAGAATCAAGTCTGCTATCTTGTTTTGTTTTTGGGTGTTTGGCAGGGTGCCATATTTCTCTTATAAAATCTCTACTTAGCTGTAACTAGCTAACTAACTAGATACATGTTGTGTTTTTTTTTTTTTCTGTTTCATAGTTATTGTGATTTTTTTTTTTTATTATTATTATTTTTTTAGTTTGCTCATTTCCCCCAAAATTACACTCTAAAATATCTTTGTGGTGTATATATATATATATTTTTTTAAATTTATTTTTGTTTTTATAGCCAGGCTACTGTTTCCCTTGTTTCCAGTCTTTCTGCTATGCTAAACTAAGCAGTTCCTGACAAATTCATGTTAACTGTACAGATATGACTTGTATTGATTTTCTCAGCAAAAATCCAAATGAAACACAATTTCCTAAAATGTTGAACTATTTCTTTAAGCCTTTTATTTTATGTTTTTAATTTCTTACTTGATTGTAGCAGCTTTGTTTAAAAATGACCCAGCTAAACAGTATATTGTACCTTTTGCACCAATTTCTCTACGTGCTTATTGTCTGTACAGCTGTCGAGGTTATGGGGATTTCCAAAAGACAACAACAAATCCAGCTCTCTAAGTTATTCTTAAAATATTTAGTATATTTAATGTTTGGATTTCTGTTTTTGTTAATATTATTTAAATACAAAAGGAAAAAAACAACAACAACAACCCAGTATTAATAATAAATAGCCCAGTCACGTGTATCCGAGGAAGTACATCTTAAGTGATGCACTGTGTTTAATACATAAGGATACACCTTCCTCTACTCCCTCTATCAGTAGCATTGTGTATGAAATGTTTTCATATGAGCCTTTCTTGACACAGATATTCCACTCTGGATTATTCTATTGTCTATGTGGAACTAATGCAATAATAGTTGAGGGGCAAAACAAACCTGTTGGCTGTTTTTTAGGGCATGATAGATCTTTGCTGTTGTAGCGCTGATTAAATCTTAATGCTGGGGTTTTAGGCATTGTTTAATAAAGATGTAATATGCAAATTAAACACCTTGGGCATCTGATTTGTTCTTCTATTAAAAGAAAGAAGTACTTTAATGCTTAAAACAGTTTTGAATAAATGGGAATTCAAAAAAAAAAAAAAAAGATGGGAAGAACTCTTTTCTACCATGAGGGTTGATGTTGTATAGTTTGTTCACCAGAGGGCACTCTGCACCACACCATCTGTCCATTTTATTCCACCTATCCAGTTTAGGGTTGGGGCTAGATCCTATCTCAGCTGTCACAGGGCGAGAGTTATAGTACACCCTGGACAGGTTTGCCAAGGGCTATTACAACCATTCACTCCTATTGTCAATTTAGAATCACAAATTCCACACAGCAAAACCCCAGGTTGGAATCAAAACGAGACCAGGACTTTCTCACTGTGAGGCGACGGTATTAACCACTGTACCACCATGCTATCCTCATCTAATTGAGATAAATCCTATTTCTTCTTGTCACAACTTTCCACACTAACCCAGCATCTTAAATAAATAAATAAAATCATCCTTTTTTTTGGTGAATTGGACTACTACTGCTGTGCTTTCTGTTATGTTTCATATTTACTCTTCTTCATATAGACCTCTGATTTCTAAATTGTTACATAAGTGCAAAAGGTGATATATTCTATACAATGGAATTTCAACCAAGACAGAGGAAAATTAATGTAGTTAAAATCTTTCCCCATGCCAGTTATTTTACCACACTGGATGTTCTTTGTTTACAAATGTATGTTCCCTTGCCCATTTCCTTTTACAATTATGAACAAATCAAACACTTGAACGTGACTGCGATCTGTTGTTATGCAAGTTAGGAAAAAAACAACAACAACAAAATAAAAAAACCACACGCAAAAATGTCAAATATTACAGATTTTTATTACTGATGTGACATGTTTGAATTTCATAAAGCATTGATCCATTCAATATATCTCTTAAATCTCCACTTTAATGGGCTTCATAGGAGACTCAACAAAGGAAAAAAAAATGAAGATTGGAGTGAGCACTCGGGTAGGAGTTAATTTCCCTTTAAAATATTTCACTGTTTAATTCCTTCATGAATAAATTGAGCAGATCCCTTTGACTTCCAAATAACATGTAAAGTATAATTTCTCTTTAACATATCTGTGATTTCATAAAAGGGGGAAAGCTGCTTTGACACACGTCTTTAGCCTCATTTCTCAATCTTTTCATTTGCCATTCATTTATTCCACCTTCCCGGGTGAGTATAAATGAAGATAAAGTGCCACTACTGTTAACGTTTCCATGAAGGCATCAGCTGTTAAAGCACAAGCACCATCCGCAAAATAGTCTTTTTTAAAAATAAATGTAAACACACTCTTCAGCTTAATTATCATTATTTTAAACCATGCACAATTTGAGAAATAATTAATCCTTCATGACTTACAATGTTTCTAAACAGAGCCTTGATTCATGTTTACATTTGAGGCCTTGTATAAATGATGCATATAAACACAAACGCACTGACTTCTATTTTGCACATGATGTGTGATGATATTCGAGGTTATTATTGTTGCTTATGCTGAATATGAGTATTTTATCTAGGGAAAAAGTGCAAATGTAAGATTTAGGCTCTTACTGATGGCACAATATGTATTAATTAAAATACATTTTAATTTATTTTGCTTTTATTTGAAGTGAAAGCTGCTGTTCGTTTTTGTTATAAGTGATTCTAATACAATATTACACTGTCTCTTCAGGTCTATGTTTGATTATAGAAATTAAACAGAATCATATCATATTATTGCCTGCTATGGTTTGGCTGGTGTTACAAAACTGCAGATTTGCATGAGCACAATGTGGAGCGTCACGTTTGCCACTGAAAGCGTGAAATCAGACTTTATGACAAATGTAAGTTTGTATGTAAGGCTTTGTTTAGATAGTGTAAAATATTAGGGGAATTCCCATGGCACAGCTATTCTCTCTTTCACAAAAGAGAAATCTGTGTTAATTGTTAGAGAAAAGGGGCACATAAAAAGAAAAAAGAAGCATCACAAACATAAATATATTCAAATTTCTAGAAACAAAATAAAGAGATACTAAGTCAAAACTATAGTGAGTGAAGAGCTTACTATGTCAAAATTATGAGACAATACATCATTATTAAGTTAATAAATTAGAATTAGATTGACTAAAAGAAAATAAAAAATTGCAGCAATGAACGAAAAGCTCAAGCTATGATTTACAACTTTTAATCTATAAAAAGATCATTAGTATTATAAAGATCTAATAAATAAAACGGGCCTGCTAAATCTTACAATTTAATTTGTAATTTGTTTAGTCAAATGCATTACATTCATTTACGGTTTTCAGATCATAAAAACAAGAAATTATTAAGTCAGGTGTTAAATTTATACTAAACCATGATGAGTGAGTAAAAAATGTAAAATAATTCATCAGTAGTAGTTGACTTAAATAAAACTGGAAAAGTTTTATAATGAACTAATTCACTATGCCAAAGCTTTTATATTACCATGAAATTATGGAATATTGCAAACACTGACTTAAAAAGTACAAATATGTGAATTAATGACTCACTAATTCAACATTAAAGCCACAATGTTGCTTATTTTGTATAATTTTTGTAATTTTATACAACACATAGCCAACATTATAGGAGACGTCATGAAATGCTAAAATGCTTAAACCATCCTGTAATAGGATAGTAAAAACTATGATGAATGGGTAAAAATGCAAAGACAAATTGGGATTATGATGGCCAAAATCTAACTTTCACTTTACACGAGTACTTTAAATTCTCATACCCAAGTGTTTATGCATTCATTCTTTCTAGTCGCAGAAACTGCTGCATTGAATATGAGAACAAAATATCTTCACACCTTCACACAGCTTTAAATTGTGACTGCATGCAACATTTAAACAGAGGCCTCAATTAGATTTCATAGAGCTGCATAGACTCAACTTGCAAAACGCTGGTGATGGACTGATTAGCTGCCCACTTGACAGAAATTGGAAATAACTAAATGGGATATTAAAATGTTGCTCTCATTAAAAAACTAGTGACACTCAGGTGTGCAGTCATTTTCCCCCTTGTTTACTCCGGACCTCCAGCTCCTTATCATTTACCACCTGCCAAAACATTCCACTCTCCACAGTCAACCTGAGTTTACCCTCTCGCCTGCACGTCAATCCTGTAAAACACTTTCAGGGATTTTTTTTTAAATGGCAGAATTTGAAGTATACACAGTATTTTTTCCAAGGACATTAGATTCTTCTTGTTTCTTGCCATCTTCTCACCTCATGTACATGGCATTTCAGCTGCAGTGTGAGTTGCTAATATTGGTTTGGTTTGATGCAGTTGAGTGATGGGAGTGTTAAGAGTTTTAAGTCCCATACGGTGACTACATGTGCTGCAACGCCTCCTGGGCTTGTTCGGTGTACACGTCGTCTTTGCCTGCCCACGAGCCGAAGCCGACGTCGAAATGTGCACTGCGCTGCGAGCTCCGCTGCTTGTCACGTGAGAAGAAACTAAACCTGAGACGAGAGAACGGAGAGAAGAAACAGGCGGTGGGTTACAACACCATATATGTAGGGCTAACACGGAGTTTGAGCTACATGTAAAGCAGTGTTAGAGTAATGGTAAATTTAACAGACAGAATGCATCACAAGTGAATTATTTTAGTTTTTAATTACGACACCTTCTGTATAATTAGTGTAAACAAATGCCTCTATGTTACATCAGTCGTTTTGTTTGGATATCTGCTCCTGACACTTAAAACTGGTTTATCTGAATAATCTGAACACTTCTAATGTCAACAGGATTGTTTTCCTTTTGTCATATGTCAAGTTCTGTTGTAACCCTGATTCAAATTAACACTATAACTATATAGAAATTGAAGTAAATTTCTGCTCATTTAAACGTCCCCTTAATTCCAATATGTAATTTTCTTTCCAATTTAACCTTGTCAAGTGAGGTGATGTGGTGCATTCATCACTACAAAGCACTAACACTATTTTTCAGCGATTTTTCCCTCATGAACCTATTACTTTCATCTCTAAAGTTCTCTTGTCATTTTACCCCCTTTTACCCAGCCCCTTTTTCCTCTTCACCTGCCCTAATACACTATTGTAAAAATTCATAAATTGTAGCAGAAATTATTTCGTCATTTTCTGTAAATTGATCCGAGCAGATGATAAAATATTAAAGCATTAAAAATTAAATTAATCCCTAGCTATGATCTAAAAGCACTTTAGATCAATTTAGATTGTAAATTCCACACAATCATTTTTAGTGCGCATGGTCAGTCAGGATGGTCAATGAGGGTAAAAGTTGAGACATTAGACTACACACTATTCTGACTGGCTGATTTATTTTTTGCACGATCCTTGGTCATCTCATTCAACAAACACAATAAGACAACCCCACAATCAGCCAATCAGAATACTACAAAGGTGCAAAAAGAAAGCAACCCCCTGGACATGCAAACGGGGTGAAGTCTGTTAGCTGAGACAGTGATGGATTGCAAAGCCAACCAAATATAGAGTCATACAAGTGACATGAGGCGTCTGATTGGCTGTAAAGTGGGGTCATCTGGGATCAAACCAGCCGCTACCATTGGCATTATAGCGGTGAAGATCCTGTTACACAGAAGTAAAGACACGAAAACACACATACATAGGGGATGGGGGAGGACAAGGACCACATCAACCGTTGACCTCTGTCTGAACCAAACCTCATTAAAGCTCAAAAGATGTCAAGCTGAGTTTATTTTAAACCAGAGAGGAAAATAAAATTATGATATTGAATTAAAAAATACAACAAAATCCAAGAACAACTCACAGCATGTTAAAAACCAAAACACAGTGAATGCAACTTAGTTTGCACAGATAAACTGTATAAACATGCAAACTGCTGCTAATGTTGCCACCTTATTGGTATAACGACACCTCCTGATACATTTAATTAATGTCCCGAATCTTGTACTTACACTTGCTACTGTGCACACTGACAGAGCTGCCACATAATTAATTAAAAAAAAAACTTAACCAGAAAGCTTGTAATAGTCTGCCACACACACTGGAGCAGCCTGGGATTGAATCATTTCTTCCTCCTGAGGCACAGCCACCTCGTATAAATAATGTAATGCATGGTAAAATAAAAAGAACATGTTTTTAAATACTAAAAAATATTGTAGAAATTACCATTTATTGATATCACCCTAATCTAATAATGTCTGTTTATTGTTTTGGAAAACAATTGTTTTATATTTTGAATACTTTTAGTTTTACATTCATGAAAATATTTACCCTCATACAGTCACAGGACTTACAGGAATGATATGTACTCTGTATCAGAGAGCTATACAGAGACACAGGTTAACAGGTAAACAATTTCATTAAAAAATTCTCGACACTAAAAAAAAGACATTCAATTAAATATTACGTTAATAAAATAGTAAAGTGTCCTACAATTAGAATACTTGGGGCTGCTTTTAGTCTTGAGTCCTTGTCAGAATGTGACAGCTAATTGGAAACAACCACAGACTCCAGTTTGTACATGGCTGACAAACACAGGATAAATGTATGTTTACTTGTTAGTAGCCCAGCTACCTCTGTAAAGTAAAGTATATATAGTATATGGTATCACACGAGGGAAGTGAAGTCTAAAGCTAAAGCTGCCAGCCTGAAACAGCGTCTGGCACTGCTGCTGAAGAGACAAGAACAAGCATGTAATATGCAAATGACTGAGCATGTAGAGACCAAATAATCAACCGCTACTCACAGCATGCAAAGTTCCCATTAATCACAGGAAGCAAGGTTTTCACAGGCAAGTGTTTTCATTAGCAGATGTTACATGAGTGAGAGTATTTGTGTGAGTGTGAGCTCCACATACAGGCGTTTGATTCCCGATTCTGGCTGGGCAGAAGAGCGGGAGTGAGTCCTCAGTTCAGGGGAGGGAGAAGAAGATGGAGTTCCAATCTCCTCGTCTGCCTCATCACTGCAAACACAGAGACCACCAGAATTACAGAGATCAGGATTACTTTATCTATGAAGCACAACATATCAGGCTTTTTAAGATAAGATAACTCTTTATTGTCATTGCACAGTCATACATAGTACAATAGTACAATGAAATTGGAAAACTGTCCTACGTCGGCACTACATATAACACAACACGACACGATATGACACATCACAACGCAACACAAACAACACAACACAGTATAATAACTTAGTAATAAAAAAAGAACACAGGGTTTCACAGATGGACAAAAAGAATTAGATGTAAAAAGGTGGATTTTTTTGGAGTAAATACATTTTTAACTTAATGTGCTGGCAGAAGGATGACCAAAAGATGTGCGGAAAAAAGGGAACAAAAAATATGCTTTAGAGAATTTAAATCGGTTGTTAGTCGGATTTTAAAGCTCTGTGGCAACTTGTGTTGGTTGTGAGCAACCCTCCAAGAAAAATATTAAACAATGTGAATGTCTAACACTAAGAATACATCAAGCAATACATCTTAATTGGGAAATGCATATGGTTTCTTTATGGCTTCTTCATGCACTGATTTTTTTTCTCTTCATCATCCCACAACAAGTCATAGTAAATGTCTATCCCTTGTGGAGGAACGGAGTATTTCTTTACTCAGTCCCTCCACTCATACTTATGATATGGGTGGACACCAATAACATAACTTGCCAAAGTATCATAATAATCTTACGGCCGAAAAGGCTTCACAAGCACATAAACAAAAGTCTGAAAGTTGAAGTAAAAGCAGAGATAACAGTACAAGAAACACGAGGCTAAAATATAACTGTGCTAAGTAACAGAGCATAAACATGAAAGAATATAATAATTAAACTGAAAACAACTACAAATAAGTGCAATTGTAACATATATTAATGAGGAAACAGCAACTTAAAGCACTCAGCAAAGAAGCTGGCCCTGTGTGGTCTGACTGAGAAAACAAACTTCTAAATCCTGTTGATGCTTTAAGCCAGCGGTCCCCAACCTTTTTTGCACCACGGACCGGTTTATGCCCGACAATATTTTCACGGACCGGCCTTTAAGGTGTCGCGGATAAATACAACAAAATTATTCATAACACACGTGAAAAGACCCAGGAAAATCGAGTTCACGATAAAAACGATAACAAAATAACGCTGAAAACCGATAAAAACCCTGAAAACCATACATTTCACACCTGAGCCTGAACTCTCGCAGCCCGGTACCAAACGACTCACGGACCGGTACCGGTCCGAGGCCCAGGGGTTGGGGACCGCTGCTTTAAGCGCACGATAAACACCGTTTTGTGCAGCTTGTAAATATCTCTCTCCACAGGAGGTGGGTAATTGTCAATATTAACATGTTTAACACCTAAATGTACCTTTTATAGTAGGCCAACTCCTCCTGCAGCAGGAACACTTTGGCCTTTAGCTCATTCCGCTCATGCAGGACATCCCTCAGCTCCTGCAGGGTGAATCTGGGCCTGTTGGGGTCCTTTGGATCCAGGGCCCCTGACTCCTCCTCACACAGCGCCTCCTGCCGAGAGAAAAACACATTACACAGAGTAAACTAAACCAGAGAACAGAAGGGAAGAGGCAGGGGCGGGGAGTGAGGATACCTTAGTGAAATATTGGAACACAGCAGGCATGTCTTCATCGCACATCGCCTCCTGGTGGCAAATGTTTAACTACAAGTCAGACACAGGGCCTTTTTGTTCCAATGCATTGGTTTAGTTCAGACTTCACCCCAGTCTGTGAGCTAAAATGCTGTTAGCTTTTTTAACTTTTTTAAAGAGAAATTTACTGAGTGTTAAAGGAAAACACCTGAAACACATGCTGCGGACACGAGGCACTCATGCAAAATTCTACCCTAAAATGTCCAAAATTCTCACGCTTTTCAGGATTCTGTACACAATCTCAAAGTCCAACTGGAATCACATGTTTCGTCAAACTTTTTAAACATTAGAGATTATCCGAATGTGTGTGCAAATGAATAAAAAAATGGTTTTGTGATGCGCTTTAGCTCAGCCACTCCTGACTTTGTTGTCTGCTCCAGACATTTTCAGCTCACTTGGCTGTTTCACAACTATTCTTCCCTGCAACACTTCAACACTTGAACAAATTATTTTACAACATGTTTGTTATATATTTGTTTATATTGTCTATCTTATTACTTAATGTTTTCTTTATTTTAACCTTTGTGTACAGCGCTTTGTGACTGCCTGTCTACAAAAAAGCGCTTAATAAATAAACCTTACTTACTTACTTATATTTTTTCTTTCATTTAAAACCAAATAGTACAGATTTTTTCATGTGGTCGAACTGACAAATGCTTATTGTCTAGCAGCCCCAATGCTAAAGTGAGACCATCTTTACATCTTGCTGGTTAATGTCAAGCAGCAACAGCAGGAAATGTTTGCACAACTTTGGATAACTTGTAACCACTGATTGTACACCAAGGTGAACAGATAGGCATCTCAATAGAGTTGGGCCACCTCCTGAAGGCTGATCTCGGTCATAAAACAGTAGTTTTGGAGGCTGATGAAGTGAAAAGGACCAGATGTGAGTCAGCCGTGGTCTGTGGCTTATTTTCTCATTTATCAGGGATCAAAGAGCCAGAACACACAGACCTGTTTGACTCACTGAGAGCACACAGTAGTAAAGACAATGGTGCATGTACATCTTCCACCGCAGCCGTCTAGTGTGCTTATTTGGCTCAGATTCAGTCCAGGTTCAGTGTCGCTGTGAGAACAGATTTATCGGCATGTCTCCACCTTTGTTTAGCACGTCAGATGTTTCCATCAGTGTGCTGAATACTGCTGAGCGGCTAAAAAAAACTCAACCATGAGCTTTCATGTCATTAGCTGCACTAACTGGCTAGTTAGAGCTGTCATTCATTTATCATTTATGAAATTTTTCTGAATGTGTTTTAACGTGTTTCGAAACATAACATCAATTGTAGTTAATATAAAAGTCTTAAATGTAGCTACATTAAAAAAAATAACATTGTAGTACTCTTGTTTCCTTATTCTTTCTTACCACTATTACAGCAGAGAAATAAAAAAGAAACACTTAATTGTAGCTTTTTCTGCCGTCTGTGTTTCAATCTCAGGGTGCATGAAAGGACAGATTCAAGTGTCGTTAAAGGCTGGGCTCTTGCAGTATTCTATATTTAGAGGGGTCATGAGTGCACTTGTCCAGAAAGTCACTTAGCTGTGGAGAGGAAATCCATGCAGAGTCGTTTCAGCACAGTCCACATGTCACAGAAATGTTAGTCTACTATCTTCCTTTGTTTATACCCACAAGGCTAATGTTCCATGGGGAGGAGTGCAGGTTTGGAGTTAGAGTCAGGACAATCACATCACTCTAGTGCTAATCAGCACATTTGCATTACCCAAAGCAACACTGCATCGTCCTCAGCGTCCTCGTGTGTCTCTGGGCTGAGGGAACCACACAGAGGCCACGATACACCATCAACCCCCCCAGGTGTCAGCTCTGAGGAGCCCTCAGCCCCCACCAACACTGTAGCAATTTTACCACACTGGTGAGGCAAAAGACAGTTTGTGAGACATATAATAAACTATTGAGTTGGCCTGAGGATTTGTGGTGCACAAATCCACAAATAAAGTTCAAATAAAAGATGGTGGTTTGAACAACTGCATGTGAAAATGATCAGATCTGTTATACAATGCAAACGATTTGCATAACATGCTAGTTTGTTTGCTCATTTCTCACAAGTCAAGAGAAGATCAAACTAAAAGGTTAGCTTCACACAAAGACTGGAAGCTGGGGGAAACTTCCAATAATGTTTCTGTTATTATTTTTCACCATCATCTCACAGAGGCCCCACCTACTTGCTAGTACAAAACATCTGTGTTTTGTTTGCAAAGGGCAGTGAAGAGAAATTTGGGGGAATTTAGCAAAAACATCTTGTTTCACACAGAGAATGACCTGAGGGGCTTCACCAAGGCCCAGCATAAGATAGAGAAGGATTATTTAACTATATAACATACAGAGAGTCCAAAAATTAAGAAATATAGAGCTTGTGTAATAGGTCCACATTAAAGTAAGCAATGTTATCTGTACAAAAAACTAAAATGTGAAAACAAAAAGTTATGTTCAGTTTTCCCTGTGCTCTGTTACCTCTGCAGGTGAAGGAGGCTGAGGTGGGGGCTCGTCCGGGTTCTGAGCAGGCAGCTCTCCTTGAAGCCTTTCCCTTAAGCGTGCCGCTTCCTGTCGAAGAGCAGCAACTTCCTGTCCCCGAGCCTGAGCACTGGCCTCCAGCTCAACCTTTTGTTCAATGAGAGCTTTCCCTTGAGCTTCTACCACAGAGATTTTATGGCGCAGGTCATGGTTGATTTTCATAAGTCGAGACTGTTGCTGCTGGAGCTGGAGAAAGAAACAGAGAGACAATGGGCTGCATGGTCTCGCGTATGTTGGAAGCTAGAAGTGTTTCCCGTTTCTCAGAACTGCCACACAGGAGAAAAGCCAGCCATCAAAGGTAAGAGCACGCATTTTCAGGCAGTCTGTCTGAGGAGATATTGATTGTGCTGTACTGGGTGACACACAAACCATTAGTGGGTGTCAGGGGGTTTCTAAAGCAACAGAACAAATGAACACTGAATTCATGGACAAGTGAAATAATACAAATGACTGAAATGGAAATTCACTGTTAAGATCCTAAAATACCTGGGCCTTAGCATTTCAGAGTGAGAGTGCCTAGGCTGCCTTTCCCAGCATGGCAGCAAAGGAAACCAAATGAGTGACGTCTGAGTACTCAACTTCACTGTCTATCTAAAGTAAGTTTCACATGTGGAAAATCTTGGACTAAAGAACATTTTGAACTCTCACAATGCACATTATTTTTCTACCTACCCATGCGTACAAATTCACATACCTCCTGAAATGTTCAGGAACCTTTACATATCAGCCTTTACTTGGCTGATATGTTTCCTGTTTTGAATGTTCAACTGCAGTATCACATACTATCACATAGTTCTGTGTTGTGTCTTATCTGCCTATCCAAGTTTTTTTTCTTCAGATCTCTAGTAGCTATTTTGGTGTCTCATCTGTCCTCTGCTGTCTCCCATCCCGCTAACAGTAAACAGGAAGGTTATGACAACAAAAACTGTTCCCTAAATTGTATTTTTTTTGTCATAATTAGATCATTAACCCATGTTAATTATCATTTTACTATACACATAAGCACATGTATTGGAATCAGTCTTATCTATGATGTTGTATACAGCTGTATTCACAAGCTAAAGTGTGAGTTGCTGATATTTATGTTAGTAATGGTTTAGTTTTCTGACAAAGATTTGGAAAACCAGTAGATCAATAGTAGATTAGCTGACTTGCTAAAGAATCTTCTTCATCGACATCCTGAACTTGAGGCCACAGCATTTTTACGTTCCCTTTATCCACCACCTCATCCAGGACTCATCCATCCTTTTTAAAAAAGGCTCTATTGAACCTGACATTAAAAAACTGGCTCTGCTGTTATTTTCTGGAAAGCCATCTTGTGAAATTTTACATGTTTATTGGAGAAATTTTAGTCCTCTATGTCAGCTTCTGACTCGTTGACCTTTTCCAGATCTATGGCCATGTCTTCAATTTGCTACACAATGGTCTGTAGTGATGTTCTTTGCATGACCTTTACTCTGGCTTGTTCACACTACACTGTCGCATTTAGGTGGGATCTCTTTGTTATCTGAAACCTAATCTATACAAAAGAAATACTCACAGGCTCACAAAACACATCAAACACCCTTCATCTGATAATGTGAGACTTTGTAAATTATACATGTAGGCTGTTTGTTTTTGAGACTTGTATGATCCACTTCAAAGGTTTGTAAAATCAAGATAAAGAAGTTAAATTATTTGAGACTTTGCAGAAATTATGTACGAAAATAAACAAATACTTTGCACATTTCCAGGGTTTCTTAGCCTATGTTGAGGTGGGAAGCTAGAAATTGAAGGTAGGGAACTTGGGCACTCTGATAAAATAATCTTAAGAAACAAAAGTCTGATCAATGATTAGAAAACTAATTTGTTACAATCTATATATAGCTATTTTTAAAATAGATGCTCGGAAGACCCATTCTATCCCTGAACTTTTTTACCTTTTTTTAAACAGTAAAACACTGGCAGCAAATATGTGTCTGCTCAATACTGAGCCAAAACATTTGCTGCTCATCTCGATCTAACCAGGCCTCTCTTATATTTTAAATATAGAAAATATCTGAATTCTTTATAATTCACACAAGAAAAAAAAAAAACAACCTCTTCTCATTAAGGCGCCGAGTTTTTGTGTCCTTACTGCTTCTATGTCCTCGTTTTTTAGAGTCAGTTCACGGTCCTTGGCTCGAATCTCATCTCTCTGCTTGTCCACCACTTCTTTGAGCTTCTTCATCACCTGCCTCTCCCTTTCAGACATACCTGGAAATTGGTGACAGAGGAAAAAAAATTGTCAGCCATAAAAATAAACAGGACAAATAGATTTTTCATCTGGGCTGACAGGCAGACATGAGCTCTGATTTGTGTGTGAGGCTGGCAGGTGTGCTTGTACACTGAAGCTGGTCTGTGCGTCAGGGTGACTGTGGCCTCTGTGTGAGACCACGGAGAAGCCTCTGACGCAGGGATGAGACTGGCTCACCATTAACACAGAGAAGGCTCCCTTTGTTTGTGTTTGTAGTGTGGTACTGCGTGCACAGCAGAGAGAGAGAGAGGGGGACACACATGAGAAACTTATCGAGGGCAAACGGACAAGTTTCGGGGCGCACACGGCACAAACTTTAACTGAATTTCCAGGAAAATCAGCAAAAGACAAGCTGTTTCATGCTCTGCTGTGATGTAAACATTACTAGGTATCAGCAGGTTTTGAGTGGTAGCATGCAGACTCCCAACACTGAAGCAGGAGTCTGTTGTTTGGAATTATTACCAGGAACATGCTCACAGTGTTAGTAAAAAAAATTACCCATGTACATGTTTCAGAAATCCGACAGTAACTGCAAAGCTCTTTGTAGGACCAATGCATAACCACACTTTCCCTGAAAAGTGATGAGCCTACTCCATGAGCCTACTTTTGACTCGATTCAATCTTGGTCTCAAAGATTTGCATAGAGGGCAGTAACATTTCTACACACATATTAGTGAATAACACATAATAATGTTTTAAAGCAACTGACTTGTAAGTCATTCACATTCTCAGTCACTTGTAAACTGGTGTGTATCATGAAAAACACACATACAAACTTTCTTTTAAGCTAGACAGTACTTTGCTCTGATGGAGCCCCACATCCTTACCCTCATGCCTCTGCAGCTCCTCCTCGCTCATGGGGTCTTTCATGGACATATTGGTGAGAAGGGTTTTGTTCTCTTCCTGCAGCTGAGCAATCTGGGAGAGCAAATCCTGAGCTTCTCCCCTCCACACATCCTCCACCAGCTCCAACTCCTGCGCTCAGACACATACACACATACTGTTATACTGTACATGTATCATTACCGATCACGTTTGTTATGGCTCGGTAAAACTAGAGTTAAAAAAATTGGACTGAAGGCCTCATTGCATTGAGGTTTTTTTGCTGCCTGACTGTAAGGTGATTGTACATAAAAGCAATATTACCAAGCATATATGTACAGACCTGCTTCCCTGGTTCAAAGAAACCATTTCAAAGCCAACAAGCAATTTCACTGCAAACATTCGCAATAATTTTGGTTGTGTAATGGGAGGATCAAAGCATTGCTCCACTTTGGTCCTGAATATCTCAACAACAACAACTGGATGGACATAGTTTCTACGAGCATTTATGGTGCCCAGACCGGCATTACAAAACAAAACTGGCACTGCTGTGGTCTTCTGAGTTTTTCCTCTTTGTGGTTTATGCACATATGTAAGAAAAAGAAATCTCAACATCTCTAACTTTCAGAATTTACTGCAGTAATTTGCTTTTAAAGAACACAACTGTCATATCAAAGAGTAATGCGTTAATGACAAAAGCCTATAAAACACAATCGAATTGACTTGCTTTAAATTGTGGAAAAATTTTGGCAGATACTAAAAACGAAACATCTTCCTCAAGTCAGTCACTCAGACCTTAAATGATTCATATAGCAACTGGAAAACCAGGAACAAACAGGAAACAGGAAGCATGAGTCATTCTGTTCATATTGTCAAAGCAGCCACATTAACAAGAATGCATAATTTGCTGTTTGTAGTACATTTTTCCAGTTTACCTGTGAATGAATAGGCAAACATCACTATTACTTTAAAAGTAAGATGCATGTTTTTCAAATGGGATTCCATATTTAAATGTTTATTTTCAATGATATCAGAGGTGACTGTATCCGAATCATTGTTGAACAGCTAGTTAGGATTCTGAGCAAAAGTAAGAGTTACAGTCATCAACAAGAGAGAATTTTAAAGACTTTTTAAGGATTGTAAACATGCAAAATTTGACACGTTGGTCGCTATCATGATGAAGGTACCACGGGAGGCTACGCAGACTGTGCACGGGAGGCGTGGAAATGACAGATTCTGTGGACATGTGCCATTTCACACTGCTCCGAGGCCTGCTGGAATCAGTTTCATTGATTTTAGTGGAAGCTTAGTATGGGAGCACGTGCACTACACATGGGCAACATATGCTACATGTTCAGTCATTGGGTTCATGAAAAAAACAAAAACAAAAAACACACAAAGTTTTATTATATACACTGCTGCACAACTCTTACATTAGCTTTTATATACACAAAAGAAAACTGTGCACGGAGCCAATAAACACTACACCGCATATTTTCACTGTGGATGTGAACTTTTCATTTCCATGTGAAAACTGTGCTAGCTTCAAATGGCCTGTGAGTTGCAGCACAAACAGCCTTCTCCACTTTATCACGGTCACGAGACAGTTAATATGTGAACCGATGGCTCAGTCACTGTCACGAGAAACTGACACACTAACTTTTTTTATAGCACTGAGCAGTCTGAGTGTCCGGCTTATTTCAAACCCCAAACACAGGGTCTACTTTTAGATTCACAAAAATGGAAAATAAATGAAAACATTTAAAGCTCGATGCTTTAATGCACTGCATTTAGATTTTACTTGACCATTTCATAATACTTTACATTTAGATTCCAAAGGGAAATGTACTTTTTACCCAGTTCCTTTATGTCTGCCAGCTATAGCTACTTTCAGATTATATACAAATATATAATTGCCTTATAAAATACAGCACGTGGTTAAGGATGATTTTTTCCTTTCATGGTGTATGAATACATTTTTACTCCATAAATTGTTTTTAGTGGTTCTTGAACCATTGGAAAAAGAAACCCATTCCTAGACATTTCTAAAGTTTACCCAACTCCTACACCAATGAATATGAATTAATAATTTATACTCACCTCACTAACACACTGGATTAATCTATATCTAGATTTAGAATAAGTACTATCTGTATGTAAAGTCATTTCAACCACTGGAGCTCCAACTCAACCAACTTCAGTCACAGACTATATTTAAAACTGGACATAATGATGAAGGATTTGATCTGACAGGAGTGCTTGATGATACTACGTACAGCCATACTGTGACACTCTATTCATACTGTAGTGATTTTTCAATCAAAGTAAGCCTCGCCCCAAACCTGATTTGTCGATTTTACTTTAAATATGACTAGAATTTACTAAATTAACATAGTCTGTTATGAAATGAGACTTGAAAAGACAATTCAGATCATAAGTTCACAAAGTAAGTGTTTGCCAAGATTATAAATCATGTCAGAAACAGGATCACTTTATCATAGACTTCTTTCTAATCTAACTTCCGTTTGAAACCAGAGTCACTGCCCCCGCTATCTATTAAAAAGAAAGGTTTAGAAATTTCACCTCCTGCTTCACTTCTTAGAGCTTATGTCCAGCTTTTATTCTGACTGAAACACAAAAATGCTATTTACTATGGCTGCAGCTATGATGTTTTAATTTTGACTATTTTGTGCATTTCTATTTAGTGTTATACATTAATAATGTGCACTAAAAGCATTTTATACATGTTTTACTGTCAGTACTTGCTTTTATTTAAATATAATGAAAAAAAGACTCTTTTAGCAGGGTATCCTTCCTGTTATAGGATTTTTACTTAAGTAATTGTTACCACTATCCACGTGCCTTGTAATGCTTTTTGTAGATATTTTACTGTTTGTTGTTTTCTTTTGTTTTTTCTATGGTTGAGTGCAAAATATTACTATACAACATTGACTGTAATGGATCATATTAATACTGTGTACGTGTAGGGGTGTTGTTGTTGTTGTTCAACTTGTTTAACATCCAAAACTTTATTGTGCCTGATTCGTTTTAGAGCACAGTGACACTTACTACTTTGACTCTGGTCACATTATAAATGCAGGACATTTTACTGTGGTATTAGTATTGTCCTAGGAAGACGACCTGAACACGTCCTACACGGATCAAAAACATAGTCTGACAGTCACTGACAAATTAAATCTTGATTTCCACTTTTATTCTGTATAGCAGAGAGTGATTTGCTCTGTGGCTGTGCAGTGTGAGACCTTTCTGTGCTTCTTCTCCTTCTCCAGCCGGTCTATGCGCTCCAGACGCAGCTTGTCCAGCTCCAGCCTCAGCTCTTCGGTCTCCGGGCTGATGCTGCTGCGGCTCACCATCACCTCCAGGATCTCCAGGACCCGCACCACTTTGGGCATGAGCCTAGACAGAGCCTCGCAGCCATACTGGTCTATGATCCGCTCAAACTCCTGCCCCACCACTGCGGCGATGTCATACACGTCCATCACCGTGAGGTCAGCCACATTTTTCTCCAGGGCAGACCCGAAGTCCTCCATGTCGAGATATTTTGTCCCTCCCCGGTTTCCTATTATGTTCCCTTCGCCGCAACAAACTTCCTCCCCCGTGAAGAACAAGCCTGCTGAGTTACGCTTTATGTCCTCAGCTTGATAAGCGGTGTCCAGAGACTCATTAAAGCAGCATATAACACTGGAACTATTGCATATCCATCACTAGCGGCTCAGTCCAGCCTTCCGTTTGATTTTTTTGAGATACATATCGCCTAAGTGCCATCGCTGTCCCGCCGGAGCTGCGGTGCCCTGTAAGCTAGCAGCTACCACTGTCAACCACTACAAAAGTAAACTTCACAATTTCGGCAGCACGTTTCAAAATAAAACCCGCAAGGAGAAAGATATTCCAACCTCTTCTCATATATTCATAATTGAGATGTTTTAACTAATGCAAAGCAAAGCAATGTGCTTTTAACAAATAAAAACAAGATTCCAAAACGTCACTTTTAAGTAAATATGGGGAAACCATTTAATTCTATTCTTATACAACGAAAAGTAAAGGCTCATTCATTGAAGTAACATTAGAAGCACACTTATCGACTCCTGTATATCAAAACAAGCCCTTCCAAAATTAAATACCTTCCAGCTGAACACGAAGAAACAACCGCTATGATTTTATGGTCAAAACATCTGTGTATGGTGTTGAAGAAAGATCAACAGAATTTTAACACGGGGCCGAGTCAGTCTTTCAGGTAATACCTGAAGGCGAAGCCTTAAGAACATCTTATTTAAAATGGTATCCTGGCAAAAGGGGGAGTATCTTGAGGGAGTGTGGGTAAGGCTAAAATTAAATATGAAACACTGAAAGCGCCTGTCTTAGAAATTTTCAACATACCCCGAAGTAAAACGTGGTGAAACGCTGATATATTTTGCATCACCATGTCACTAGTAACGTCATCACTTTTTGCATGTGCTGTTCTTGAGGGCCATGACCTGTATCCACTGCTGTTCCTATGGAGATCAATAGTCTTATCTCAGTGGACAAAACAATAATTTAACAGTGCAGCAGGTTTGTAAAATGGTAAATGGCCTGTATTTATATAGCGCTTTACTAGTCCCTAAGGACCCCAAAGCGCTTTACACATCCAGTCATCCACCCATTCACGCACACATTCACACACTGGTGATGGCAGCTACATTGTAGCCACAGCCACCCTGAGGCGCACTGACAGAGGCGAGGCTGCCGGACACTGGTCTTGCCCAGGGACACAACGACCGAGACTGTCCAAGCCGGGGCTCGAACTGGCAACAGAGTACCAGTTGTGATTACACTGTTACCTTGTACCGTTTATTAGTGCTTTTATTTTAAATATGATGAAGTCGAACGCCGGTGGCCTTTCCCTAACTTTACTTCCTGTTTGGTCCCTACGTGAATCACAGTGGCTACTTCCATAGTGGTGAGGTTGCAGTTTGTATTGCGCATGACTGAAATAAGAGACGGACGAGGTCGCTGTGTGAATATATTACAGCACGAAGAGACGATTAACGCCTAAAACAACGCATCACTCTTCAACTAAACCGAATAAAGTGTGCTTTATGGGGGGTAATCCAAGTCTATGTAGAGTCTTTGAACATTTAATGAATCACTGATAACAGAAATAACAGAACTGCATTCATATTTACTGATGTCATATTATATGAATTGTAACACTGGGTTATAATAACAATAATAGGAACAATGATATATAAAGGAATATTTCTAAATGTTAACAAAGAAGGAAAGAGAAGTTTAGGGCTTTGAGAATTTTACTGTTCATAAACCAGCAATCTAAACATTTAGATTTGTAAATTTTGTTTTGTAAACAGGAGAGGTTTTGCATGGCTTGGCACAAACTGGCAACAAGGTAACAAAGTTAGTCAATGACAAGCAGAGGCATAGCAAAGACAATCTGGCAGAGATCTGCTACACCATCCAGCCCCCAGGTATGAGAAGGACAATCTGAGCAGAACTCCGCCCACAGGCGAACCCACAGAGCCCACTTCCACCTAGAACTCAAAGCGACTTTTACAAAGTGAGAGAGGAACAGAAAATAAACACAAAAACATCAGACCCTGTACAGACCATGACAACTATGTTGAGAAATGAGGGTTGAAATGTGGGGAGAGTTCAAACTGTGGATTTTTGAGAAATATAAGAGCAGGTTAGCACTAGCTGGCTAACCTAAATGCTAAGATCCTCAGAAGTGAAAAATGACCATTATGTGTTTATGTAAATTTTTTTAAGCCCAATAGCAAAAACTGTGACTAACAAAGAAAGGATAAAGCTGAAGCATATGGAAGACAGAAAAATAAAAAATGAATAACATGCATTAATGCATGGTGAAGATGAGCTCAGTGAATCATGGGAAGTCCAAGGTTAATCAAAAATGGAAGTTTTAAGCCACGTGACTGTTAAAAATCACATTCTTTAAGAACAGAGGAATGCCACTTTCAGGAAGTCAAACATCTTTCTTTTGTTTTGTTTTTTAAGAGGCGCCAGAGGATCATAAGTAATGAGTCTGTAGGACTACTGATGATCAGGCTTTCAGATATCTTAAATGTAATAAAGAAAGCACAGTCAAAAGACAAACAGCACCTTAACGAGAGAAACAAAAACAGATACACAAACATAGCATCTTCTTGTGTGAGTGTGATAATGAGGGTGAGAAGCTATAATAATAATGAATCCCCTTCCTTGCACAGAAGAGACCTAGCCACCCTGGATCACAACTCCCAAGGAAGTGAGTCGACAACTACACCAGATCATGTGGCCATAAGCCCCTGAAACACCAAGTACTCACATCCCCAATGAGGCAGCAACGGCCAGTGGGAGCAGTAGGAGGGGCTGTTGTACTGAAGTTGAGGGACAGCAACCCCAGACATATAGACATTTACTGGCCACACAAACCAGACATGCAAACACAACAATGCACATCCATCCATGTTGATGTGTGTATGAACAGAGGGTGGGTGCTGGGATGTAAAAATTGAGAAGGCGAGAAAGGAGAGTAGGCTCCAACTGACTCAGTAGGTACCTCAATTCCCCATACTACCCTGCCACGCAGTGGGAATAAGTGGGCCTACTGCAACCACATCCTGGAGCACCTCAACATCCAAGGCCAAAAACGAGATAAGGGTCTCTTTTACAGAGTGAGGGAGGGTGGCTAAAGTCAAGAGATGTTGATTGGATGGGAACGTACTGCTTTGGCGACACATTTGATATGCATCTAGACAGAAAGTGTTGAGTCCAGAACGACACCCAGGTGGCAAATTTCTGGGCATAGCCAGATGGTGCAACCGTCTACATCAATGAATAGTCTTCCAGATTAGGACCATGGGAGCTGCAACCAAGAGCTGTTTTATTACTGTTGACCTTGAGTAAGTTAATATGTCTGACTCTAAACAGATTTTGGCAGTGTTCTCAACAACAGCATTCACATAGCATTTGGGAGTTCATAAGCAGGTGGCAGCACCTGTTGGTGCGCCTTAGTATCAGTGGCAGCAGACACTTGGCCCTCAGCATCTGCTACCATTCTTTTCCTTGGTAGGAGGGGTTTAGGCGACTAGGTGACTTTTTGCTTTATAGCATAAATTGGTCCAACAGATGAATATGAGTGAGACTGGTCATGTTTGATACACACCATAGCTGAGAATGTTTAATTTCTGTGGTAGGAGTACAAGCATAAGATGTAGTTGCAGGTGAGGGAATAAGTATTAAAGCTTCCTGTGCACATTCCCACTTACAGTGGGGCAAAAAAGTATTTAGTCAGCCACCGATTGTGCAAGTTCCCCCACTTAAAATGATGACAGAGGTCAGTAATTTGCACCAGAGGTACACTTCAACTGTGAGAGACAGAATGTGAAAAAAAAATCCATGAATTCACATGGTAGGATTTGTAAAGAATTTATTCGTAAATCAGGGTGGAAAATAAGTATTTGGTCACCTCAAACAAGGAAAATCCCTGGCTCTCACAGACCTGTAACGTCTTCTGTAAGAAGCTTTTCTGTCCCCCACTCGTTACCTGTATGAATGGCACCTGTTTGACCTCATCATCTGTATAAAAGACACCTGTCCACAGCCTCAACCAGTCAGACTCCAAACTCCGCCATGGCCAAGACCAAAGAGCTTTCGAAGGACACCAGGAAAAGAATTGTAGACCTGCACCAGACTGGGAAGAGTGAATCTACAATAGGCAAGCAGCTTGGTGTGAAAAAATCAACTGTGGGAGCAATCATCAGAAAATGGAAGACATACAAGACCACTGATAATCTCCCTCGATCTGGGGCTCCACGCAAGATCTCATCCCGTGGGGTCAAAATGATCATGAGAACGGTGAGCAAAGATCCCAGAACCACACGGGGGGACCTGGTGAATGACCTGCAGAGAGCTGGGACCAAAGTAACAAAGGTCACCATCAGTAACACACTACAACGGCAGGGAATCAAATCCCGCAGTGCCAGACGTGTTCCGCTGCTGAAGCCAGTGCATGTCCAGGCCCGTCTGAAGTTTGCCAGAGAGCACATGGATGATACAGCAGAGGATTGGGAGAATGTCATGTGGTCAGATGAAACCAAAGTAGAACTTTTTGGTATAAACTCAACTCGTCGTGTTTGGAGGAAGAAGAATACTGAGTTGCATCCCAAGAACACCATACCTACTGTGAAGCATGGGGGTGGAAACATCATGCTATGGGGCTGTTTTTCTGCCAAGGGGACAGGACGACTGATCCGTGTTAAGGACAGAATGAATGGGGCCAAGTATCGTGAGATTTTGAGCCAAAACCTCCTTCCATCAGTGAGAACTTTGAAGATGAAACGAGGCTGGGTCTTCCAACATGACAATGATCCAAAACACACCGCCCGGGCAACAAAGGAGTGGCTCCGTAAGAAGCATTTGAAAGTCCTGGAGTGGCCTAGCCAGTCTCCAGACCTCAACCCCATAGAAAATCTGTGGCGGGAGTTGAAAGTCCGTGTTGCTCGGCGACAGCCCCAAAACATCACTGCTCTTGAGAAGATCTGCATGGAGGAATGGGCCAAAATACCAGCTACTGTGTGTGCAAACCTGGTAAAGACCTATAGTAAACGTTTGACCTCTGTTATTGCCAACAAAGGTTATGTTACAAAGTATTGAGTTGTATTTTTGTTATTGACCAAATACTTATTTTCCACCCTGATTTACGAATAAATTCTTTACAAATCCTACCATGTGAATTCATGGATTTTTTTTTTCACATTCTGTCTCTCACAGTTGAAGTGTACCTCTGGTGCAAATTACTGACCTCTGTCATCATTTTAAGTGGGGGAACTTGCACAATCGGTGGCTGACTAAATACTTTTTTGCCCCACTGTACATGCAACTTCCAGAGCTTGAAGCTGTAGATAGAAACCAGCAACAAGGAGTTACATTGCTGGCTCACCAGTGTTAGGGAATGCGTCTGATACCAGCCTTATAAGTTCTGCAGCATATACTCCTCCTGGTAGGATATGCCTGGATAACGGAGCCTTCGTGGTGGAAGCTGTTTTGCCACCAAACATTTTTGAAGGTTGTTAATGTCTGACACTCATCCAGTGCTGTTGTCGTTAATGTGATCCAATCACAAAATGATTAAAATATTGTGAATAGAAAACCTAAAGAAAACTGAACAATACAACTTTATTTCAGACAATTATCTCATCTTTAATATAGCCATCAGTGCTATAATTCAAATATTACCATTTAATTTCCAAATTTAGAGCACAAAGAAATGTTGATTTGAAATTCCTCTAACACAACATTTTCAGGAGCCTTAACAAGTGATACATGTAGAGGTAAAAGTCAGTGTTTCCAAAGTATGTATGTATATATTTTTTTCCTCTAGTGAGTGATTAGCTTAAATCTTTAAGTCAGATTCTTCTTCAGTCAGCTTCAAGATTCTCCTGTTCCATGTTCACCCCGTTTGAACTGCCAATAGAAGAAAAACAGGACTCATGTAAACACCACCTTCTCCAAATATCCTTGGGATAAGATGATTATAAAACTAGCAAAAGAAGCACTCACCGCATTCTTCAGCAAGTTCCCAGATTTGGTAAAGATATTTGGTTTTTTTAGGCTTAGTTTGGTGTGTTGCTCTGTGCTGTTATGTGAGGCAGCCTGGGTGTGTTTAGGCTGAGCAGGACTGGATGTGGGTTGTGAGGGTTGTGACAATGAATAAGAATGAGGATTTAAGTTACTTTGGTTTGGAGTGTAGGGCTGAGATGGTGTGAAAGGCTGAGGTGGGATATAGGGTTGGTAAGGTGTGTAGGTTTGAGAAGGTGTGTAGGTTTGAGAAGGTGTGTAGGTTTGAGAAGGTGTGTAGGTTTGAGAAGGTGTGTAGGTTTGAGAAGGTGTGTAAGACTGTGGCAGAGAGGAGGACTGTGTTTGATTCGGTGCAAATGGATTTGACTGTGAAAAACCTGGGGTGTTTGAATAAGGTTGTGTCTGTGCAAAGGACTGGGGCACTGCAGTGGAGTCAAGCAGAGTAGGTGGTGGTGGCGGTGGTGGGAAGCTATCAACTCCATCCCCTTCATCCCCTGACACACCAAGCTTGTAGTGCCTCTTCCTCAGTTCCCCCAAGCGTACTCGCTCCTGTTCCAGCTGGCTCTCCAGCTGCAGCACCTTAACCTGAAAGATTAAAAGAGCACAAGATCTGGCAATGGCTTCCAGACGTCTAAAAACCCAATGACCCAGTCAGTTAAGATCCAAAACTGTCATCGCATGTTTTTAACTACATTGATTTCACATAGTCACAATACTGTTTCTTTAAAAGGTGGCTCAACTTGTCTTATATATGATCCAGAACAACAAGCAAGTTGCACACAAGGACAAACAATTAAACAATCCATTCAGAGACATGTTAGTCTGACCTGAGCTTCCATTTCTTCTTTTTTAAGCTTGATCAGAGACATGCCAGAGAAGTCCATCAAGCCTGTAAAGGCAACAATATCAGTTGGAGTGTCAAAGCTGCATCATGCAAGAGGTGAATCACAGAATAATCAGCCAATTTCATGGTTACTTTAAGCATTTAAACATTTTGATTAGTCTGATCAGCAGCAGTTGAGCATAAAATCAAACAAACTGACTAATGAGATAGATGAACAAAAAACCCTCACAAGCCTTAAAGCTGTAGGCTAGCTCAGCTATGCTCAGTGGTAGACAGGTTGGCTTGCTGTTTAACACAGTTAAGTATTAAGCAGCAGAAAGTGTCAGAAATAAGAGGCCAAAAAAAAGGGCTAAAGTAAGTGTTAAACTTACACTCACCAAGTTGTATAGATTTATTGTTTGCTTACATGTATGCTGCCATTTTTAGCCAAAACTATGCTGTTATTATAAAGGGTTACTAAAAATGTTAAGCATCAACTATTTGCTTGCAATATGAGCTTCTCCTCTCACCATGGTCAGAGATCTGATGCTGCCCGTGTTTGGTGGAGGTGACGACCACAGCAGCCATGTCATTTACATGCCTTGAGGCCTGCTGCAGCGTATTCAGCTTCTTGTTGTTGCGGTCAGCTTTTACCTGGAATGAGTAGCAGTACTTAAGTTTGTTTTCCATAAGGACAGTTATGTGGTGCATGTATGGGCACAGAGCAGGCACATTTCAAAGGATGTAACTGGGTGACCATGCTGGCTGAGGTGGTTCTAAGTACTTACACAAAGTCACAGAGCTGTATGCATGTTTTGTCTTTGTTCTAGGTTTTAATGTAATAATGGCTATTTCTACCTCTTTGAGACTCATTCACTGAAGTGAAGTTTCCCTTTAAACCTGAAAGGCTTAAAAGGGAAACTTCACTTCATAAAAAACATGTCTTTTGGTTTTATTGAGAAATCAAATTTGGAAAGTAACTGGCAACTTCCACTGTCACATAAAAGCAAAAAGGCTAAGAAGAATTAAATTCCTTCCAAAATGTAGCAAAGCAACAATCATCAATGCGCAACTGTGCAATTTTCACAGGACAGTAGTGAATCTGTTTCATTCCTTGGTGTACTTGCTTGAAAAAAGAAAAAAGAAAAAAGAAAAAAAAAAAAGAAATAAACAAAACATCAAACAAACCACTTCATATTTGTATTTATAGAAAACAGATAGAAAGGCAATTCTACATTTTAGTAGCTTCACCATAATGCAAAAACAACTTTCTGTTCATTCAGCTATAAAGATTGAGAAGAACACTCAGTAATGACAATTTTGAGGAACGCATCTGTGTGTATAATAATTTCAGAGAAAACCTGTAGCTATAAGGTACTTGAGGATGGTTTGGACAGAGTTAAAGATGTAGTGAAGAGTGACCTATTGACCCCCAAACATTCATCTGAAGGTGTAAAAAGAACTGTTACTAAACATTGGCATATTTAACCTAGTAACTTAAAATAGCCTTTAATAGACCTCTTTTGTTAAGAAATTTGCTAAAACCAGAGAGATATATGAATGAAGGGTGGAACACCAAGGAATGCTGTGGATCAGCAGATACTTTTTTCGTTTCTTTTCATGCTTGGTATTCTTTCCCTTGAATGTAGAGCATTGCACACATTCTTTTATCACCTTTATGTTCTATGTTTCTAACATTGTGCTTAATGACACTGTGTTGTCGATTGGCATTTGGAGCCCATTTGGCATATATGTATGCCACTATCAGCTGCTTTAACTTGCACTGACAACAGTTTATTGCTGATACATGTCCAATTCTTTTTGCCCTTTGATAAATATAGTGACGTGTTTGTTTGTTGTCAAGTGTTTGTTCACCTGGTAGTTTAAACCACATTTCCATGGAGGCATTTTAGCCCACTCCTCTTGTTTTAGCCACACTGGAGAGTTTTTGTGCGTGAACATCATGTTTACAATCATGCCAAAGGAACTTGGTTGTATTTAAATTCTGATAATCCATGTTTCTCCTTCAGTGGATCATATGATCCAGCTCACTTTTGTTGTTTGTTAAAAAAACGAAAAACAAAACTGGATAGCCTCACTCTTGTCCAGGTACAGACCAAATATAGGTTATCAGTACTTTGACTGTGATGCAGGTGGCGCCAAAATTCAGACAAAAGAAAAAATCCTTAATTAATTCTATTAAGTTTGATAGTAACAGCTAGTAACTTATAGTCCACAAATATGTTATTATATCAGTATCAATACCTACTTTGACATGACATGTATGCAACAATTCAAGTTGAAAATACTGAGAAGTTTTTCTAATATTGAAGAGGCTAATTCATATATAACTGAAGTAATTGTACTCTGCTCTATAAAAACATCTTAGAAACAGGGTGTCTATCTAGATTCTTCTTGGAGTCATTTTTGACCTGGATATATCCTTCAAAATGCATATTAAACAAATATGTAGAAGGAGTTTATCCATTTATTACTTCCAGGTTGGACTACTGTAATTCATTATTATCAGGTTGTTCCACAAACTCCCAGAAAAGCCTTCAGTTGACCCAGAAAAGAGAAAACTGACAGGGTCTAGAAAGAGGAAACATTTCTGCCATTTTGGCTTCTCTTCATTGGCTCCCTGTTAAATCCAGATTGAGAGCTTCACTCTCAGACTGCTGGTATTCCTGTGGTTCCTTGGATATTTAAAAGTAGAAGGGGAGGTAAATCCTTCAGCTTTCAGGCCCCTCTTCTGTGGAACCAGCTCCTTTGATCCATTTGATCTCAGTAAATCAATAGTTGGTTGGGACTAGGTTTCACAGTGGATTAATAATGGATTGCATTTATAAAGTGCTTTTCGAGACCCTCAAAGCGCTTTATAATTCCACTATTCATTCACTCTCACGTTCACACACTGGGAGAAGCAAGCTACAGTTGTAGCCACAGCTGCCCTGGGGCAGACTGACAGAAGCGAGGCTGCCATATCGCGCCATCGGCCCCTCTGGCCAACACCAGTAGGTGGTAGGTGAAGTGTCTTGCCCAAGGACACAACGACCGAGACTGTCCGACCCGGGGCTCGAACCGACAACCTTCCAATTAAAGGTCCAACTGCCAACTCTTGAGCCATGATCGCTCCAATTCACCTAAAACCTTGGCTGATTGTGACCCACACCCATTTTCACTCACTGGCTCATGTGATTAGGTAGAGGATCAACAGGGGGTCCATGACCCTCTTGGGGACACTCCCATAGGGCTTAAAATCAGGGACTCCACCAACTGCTCTTGGAACTTATGAAGCTTCTCGGACAGGAGGTGAAACGTCTTCAAGGAAACTTTAAGAAGTCCAGATGCTTTTCTTGGAGTACGATGGCCTGGTGTTAGCAGACATCTGGGTTTATGTGACTAGATGCTTTATAGCATAAATTGGTCCAACAGATGAATATGAGTGAGACTGGTCATGTTTGATACACACCATAGCTGAGAATGTTTAATTTCTGTGGTAGGAGTACAAGCATAAGATGTGGTTGCAGGTGAGGGATTAAGTGTTAAAGCTTCCTGTGCACATTCCCACTTACATGCAACTTCCAGAGCTTGAAGCTGTAGATAGAAACCAGCAACAAGGAGTTACATTGCTGGCTCACCAGTGTTAGGGAATGCCTCTGATACCAGCCTTATAAGTTCTGCAGCATATACTCCTCCTGGATGACCTTCACACACATTAGGCTTAAATGACTTTTTCCAGCTAGATTTTGGTAGTTTTTTCCCCCTTAATAAATAAAATCATTATTTAAAACTGGATTTTGTATTTACTTGGTTTATCTTTACCCAATATTAACATTTGTTTGATAAACTGAAACATGTAATTGTGAAAATATGCAAAAACACAAAAAATCAGGCAGAGGGCAAATACGTTTTCACAGTATTGTTAATTTAACAGAGGAGTGCTGGTACTTTTTTTTTATTCCACATTTCTTCAAGATTCGAGAGCCTGAACATGACTTTGTATGTTGATACCTAACAAACCAACACAAATATGTTTGACATGAGTTTGTACCTTGGAAGCAGCAACGAGCTGAGCAGTGCTTGCAGCAATCTCATGTGAACAGGCGATGAGCTCCTCATATGTGCCTTTTTCACCCACAACCCGGTCAGCTGAGTCCCTAAACATGAAAGTAAACCATCCATTTACAGTTTTTTTTTTATTATTTACAAATTGTATTGTTCAGAATATCAATCAGTAAGTGGGTTTTGATAAATTTCTGAACTTACAGCAGCTGTGTGGCCCCCCAGCCCACAGCTTTGGAAGCAGAGATGAGTCCTTCGGTCCAGCGAGAGTTTTTGGCATAGAATTCAGTAACAGTTGCTGCACCCTAACAGCACAAATGGAACAAATGGGTCACTCGATAAAACACCAACTGCAGATTCTGCTTCTTGCTCATTGCCAAAATTTAGCAAAATGCTAAAACACTGGATATATTGAAATTTATAGGTAAGACTGTTAGTTGTTCAAAGATTTGTTCCAATGGTATCACACTGAAGATAATTGGAGCCTCTCTTCCCTCCATCACAGACACTATTTGCACCCACTCAGCATTGTGGAAGACCCCACGCACCCCTCACACACACACTCTGTTGCCTTTTGGCAAGTGGTACCAGAACATTCATTCACTGCCAGACTGCGAAAAAGTTTCTTCCCCCAAGCCATCAGACTGTTGAACACTCAGTGACTGGACTGACACACACACACACACACCTTCATACATGTCACTAAGCCCCTTGTAAGCCCCTCTCTCTCTCTCTCACACACACTTTTACATGTTAATGTGAAGAAGAATAAGGTTCTTGATAATCATGATTTTTCCCACATTTTTTCCATTCTGCATCGTGTTTGATGAATAAAAAGACAGAATATCTGAGCTTGTCCTGCAATTTCATCTTTAGAGTGACATCAACTTACCCTTCCTCCTTCCACAATGTCTTTCTGTAGGTCAGTAGCAGCAGTCACCAGCATGTGAACAGCCTGGAGAGAAGAGAGGGCACCACAGTAAATACAGGAAACAAGAGTTCACAAAATTATTTGAATATTGCCCACTTTCTTACCTTCATCAGGTCTGAGCAGGATCCCAGAATACTGTGATGAAGCAAACACACATATTGTAAGTAAGAGAGGAGGAAAATAACCACCACAGAAATAAATAATTTTATGATGATTCTTTAAGATTTTTCTTACTTCTGATTGACCTCCAGTTTGACACCAGTATTGTCTTTCTTTGCCTGACTCAGTATTTCCTATGAAAAAAAAAAGAACAGATGTCTATGTGAGATAAATGATAGAAATATAATTCAGAGAATAGTAGCTTTGCGTAGACAGGTCATAGCAGAGAATGCTTATTTTTGATATATCAAAAAGATCGTCTTATATATATTTTATAAATTATCTGATGGTTGTCCTTACATCCATTCGCAAGACAGCCTCTTCAATGGCAGTAGATGTGGCGAGCATCTCTTTGTCCACCATGCTTCCTAGTTCTCCTTTTAGCACATCATGCCCTTTTGGACGCAAATCCTAAACAAGAGTCACACAGTTACAGCAAACATGAGTCTCAGTAGCGGTTATTGAGAGGTCAAGTTCAGGATCTTTGGAAACCTGCAAAAAAGTTGGCACTTTTCTTGCCGTTATCTCAATAACATGGAAACATGGTCATGGAGGGAGCGGTTCACTGCTCACCCACCCTCATTTTCAATTTTACACATACACACTTGACAATTTCTCTCTCTCACACTCATACATACACACAATACTGTCTTGTTAATTGGTTAAATATAAATTCAGTCCCACCTGTCCTACAGCGAGGATGCGTTGAACAGTATAGCGTATTGCAGATGGGTCTGCTCGCTGTAAACTCGCCTGAATCTTCAAATCCTTCAAGAACTGAAGGCAGTGATTGGCACAGTCCCGACAGCTGTCAGTCAGATCTGTATGAGTCCAACACACAGCATTCAACTTTCTGTGTAGAAAATATTTAGCAAGTGTTACGACAGTTACAACAACTATGTACGTTTCTTACAGTTCGCCTGGTCGACAGGGGCTGAGTGAGATGTTGCCGATCCGTTAACAATTGTGTCAGCAGCAAGGTGGGAAAACTGTGTCACTGCTCTTAGCAAACCACTGGCATCTAGACAGAACAGGGAAGGATTAAACAAACTAATCAGTTGATGTACCTGACTTGAACTGAACACACCCACAATTCCCAACATACCATTACTGTTTCCCAGATAGGTCAAGTGGCTCTGCTGCATTTTGTCAATAGAATTCAGAGTGATTTCTGCTCGGTTCACCAAATAATCTGTCAAACACAAAGAACTGATCAAAAACAAACAGTATGGAAAAGCAAAATGGCAAGTTAAGGTCTGAGGATTAAAGATTTTTGGTTACCATGTTAATTTATTGTATAAAGTTTTGTGTAGCAGTGCTGAAGTAACAACTTATAGTTTTCCATAATGATGAATCCTTAAATGTGTGTGTAGACTGAATCTTTATTTTCAGTGGAGAGTTGTTTTTTGCCATGTCTTTCCATATCATAATGTGCACATCTGCTTTTGCCTCCATTAAAATCTGTGTTGAAGATTGCTGTTGCTATTGAATGCTATGAGTTATATGAAGAACTTCAGTCATCTCTGAAATTTAAAATGCATCAGCCATGTGTTTACTTTCTTTGTGTGTTTCCTCAAACAGATGAACCAATGTCAATATTTATTAACGTCTTAGAAAAGAGGTTTGCTGATTTTATTCAGTTTTTTGTTTTTGTATTAAAATGCCTATTCTATGGCTTTTCTTTGGTTACATAAAGTACTGTACACTTTTCAAACACATGGGCAACTGAATGCAAATAAATAAAAGCTTCTGTCCTTAAAATATTTTTTAAAAACTCTGTTTAAAGGGATTTTCTTTGAGGAGGGAAAATAATAGTGATTTTACCAGGAGAGCTGATGCAGCGGACATGTATAGGGTCATCCAGTTTGGCCACAGCGTCCAGTATGATGCCCTCAGCTTCCACCACTGCACACTGTAGCAGACAAAACTGCTCCTCCTGCAGCTTCTGGGCTAGCTGACTTTCACGAGAAGCCTGATTTATCACACACACATACATACGAAGTTAATAATTAGTCAGTTATAAAGTCTTAAAATAGAGTGACAAACAGAAAACTGGACCTGTTGCTGTAACTGGGCATGTAAGCCTCCCAGTTCCATGCTGCTCCTCTGCCTCTCCTGCTCTAGGGAGGACTGTTGAAGATGAGTTTGTTGTCTGAGGGTTTTCAGCTCAGCCTCCTGTTCCCGCATCATACGCAGCAACCCCTCCTTTTCCACCTGCAGCCCTGCCAGTGTGTTGTTTAGCTGGGTACCACTCTGAGAAACAGATTTTAAAAAGGTTTTTCATTTACAAATAAGTCTTATCTTATAATCTTCAAGGCTTGTAGATGCTAGAAAATACGTTTACAGCATCCACAAGTTTTGATCTAAATGTTCTGACCATTTCTTTGCTTTGCAGGATGTTGTTTGCTTGTGTCAGTTCTGCTCGTGTGGATTCCAAATCTCGCTTCAGCCTGTCAATTTCCAACTTCTGTGCTGCATTTATGGCAAGCTACAGGAAACACAGAAGACACACAAAAGCAGACAGAATTATTTGACAACAAGTTTAGGGGCACTTTTGTGGCAATTATAAATGCTTTCAGTACAGCAAAGAAACACAGCATGTCTTTATCCTGTCTTCCTTCTCTCACCCCAACCGGTCGCAGCAGATGGCCCCGCCCCTCCCTGAGCCTGGTTCTGCTGGAGGTTTCTTCCTGTTAAAAGGGAGTTTTTCCTTCCCACTGTCGCCAAAGTGCTTGCTCATAGGGGGTCATATGATTGTTGGGTTTTTCTCTGTATCTATGAAGCGCCTTGAGGCGACTTTTGTTGTGATTTGGCGCTATATAAATAAAATTGAATTGAATTGAAAAACACAATCATCAATCAGGTAAATAAAGTAAAAGTAAACACAAGACAGAGCTGTGTTTGATAAGGAAGTAAAAAGAAAGATGGGCCTAAGTGGTTCAAGGCTGAACAACCAATATCATGACAAAGGTCAGGCAGTCCTTTTACACGCAGTGTTACAGATGTTGTACAGAGGCTTTAAGAGAGAGACAATATGTGGAATAGAAATCTGGTTCTGAGGCTTTTAATCTTAGCTTTAAAAGTCTGACAGTGTTACAGGACTGTCATGCCAAGTTAATGGAGCACTCAACCAGTTTGGAAAGTTCATTTAAAGATCACTAACATGGCTTGATACCTGGATATTTATAGCTCTAAAGAGTAAGTATTATTTTATAATGTAGTTTAACATAAAGAGGTTAAAACTGAATTGATATTTGAACATGTCTTAAACAAAGCTACTGAGCCAATTCAATTTTATTGTATTTATATATCGCCAAATCACAATAAAAGTTGCATAGTGATTTGAACTGTAATGTAAAGACCCTACAATAATACAGAGAAAACACATAAGCAAAGCGTTACAGATATCAAAATACCAAAGTTTGGACATTTTTTGCAATGAAGATGAAATCTTTCCATTCATCCTCTGCTACTTATTCAATTCAGTGTTGTGGTTGGGTACCTAACATAGCTGTCACAGGGCAAGAGGAGAGATAAACCCTGTATAGGTTGGCAGTCTATTCCTGATCTAATACATTATTGATATATTAATATCATTAGCCCTGTGAAAGACAATGTTGTATTTCACTCTGGACCTTGTAGTGATGCGTGTTTCAGACCTGCTGCTGTAGCTGAGCTCTCAGATCCTCCAGCTCTCGGTTGGTCCTGTCTCTCTCTAAGTCCAGGGAGCTCTGCTGTAGTTGTGCCTGTTGTCTCAGAGTGGTAAGCTCTGCATCTTTTTCTCTTGCAGAGCGTAGCAGCACTTCCCGCTCAGCCTGCAGAGCTGTCAAACTGCTGCTCACCTGAGATCCCTCCTAAAGAAACACAAAGACATCTTGAGAACTCATACTCATATGAGAACTCAATGCCCAATGTGTTGTTGGCATTGGTTATCAGGCACCAAGATGCTTTCAACACTCTAGAGCCTATTCCAGGTACTATAGGGTGAGTCTGAGAAATATGTGAGGATGGGATATATGCGAAGATATATGCAAAGGACGGCTAGAAGCTATATTGGAGAAAGGTTGTTAAATTTAGAGCTGCCAGGCAGGAGGAAAAGAGGAAGGACCACTGCAAAGGATTCGTGGATGTAGTGAAGGAGGACATGCAGAGGGTTGGTGTGTCAGAGAAGGATGCTTGGAACAGGTTGAGATGGAGGCAGAAGGCCAGCTCTGGCAACCCCTGAAAGGAGCAGCTGAAAAAACAAAGGGTTTTCCCGAAAGTCTAAAAATAGATGTGTTCTGCCATGAAATCTGTGGTCATATTACAGTCTTACCTTCTCTTTACTCTCCAGAGTACTGCGCAAGGTGGCAAGCTCTGCTCTTTGCTCCAGCAGTTCTTGGTTCAGGCGGTCCACCTCCATCTGCTGCTGATTCATCTGATCAGGATGGAAAAAAAAAGAAAAAGAAAGAAAGAAAAGATCAATAGTGACAACAGCTTTTGTTCATCAACACAAAACTATGTCTGATGGAGGTCTTACCACATTGCTTTTCTCCCGTTGTAGATTTTCCAGTTCAGTTTCTAGCTGATATTTAGCCCTCTGCAAATCATCATGCTCTTGTTTGGTGCTTGACATAATCTTCACCGTTTCTGTATTCTGCACAAGATTAAAATACATTCCATAATAACTAAGAAGGTAAAGGTACCTCAGCTTGCTACAAAAATGAGAAACACAGGAAAACAGCAGGATGGGGTCTGTAAGAAGGTAACAAAATTCACATATCACCATCTCCAATTATCTCTATCATTAATTGAGTTGAACAATGTGGTTCAACGTTCTAATTTAAATTTTTAAAAGGCGACGGCTAAGGAAGTTAAAAATAAACATAAAAGAAACTCCAATTTACCTTCTTCATTAGGTCAGCATGGCTGCTAACCAGCTCTGCATGTCTCTCTTTAAGTTGAGTGAAACGAAGCTCTGCTGCTTGAGCTCTGCCTGTGTAGTTAGGAAGAAGATGCACCTTTTTACTCAGTTTTAGCTCTTTTTGTATTGCTAATTCAGCTGCATGCTCACATCTGAACTCTCACCATCTGCCTCCTTGAATCCAATCTGTGCCCCGATGTTAGCCACATTAGTGCTTCGTAAAGCCTCCACTTCCATGCGCAGGTGTTCGTTTTCAACCATTGCCATCTGCTTGTGGGTGCGCTGCTCCTCGACCTCAGCCTCCAGTCGGTTCACTTGACCCTTTAACTCTGTTACACACCTCTGAGCCTGGGGAAGGAAGAAGAAACTTACAATTATTGACAAGGACTTCTTGTCTTGCTGTTTTGGTTAATTTGTGAACAACACAGAAACAAACATATTTTACAATTACAAACTGTAAATGAGACATTTGAACATAAACTTGGTAATGTTTCAATATGACTTTCAATATACAAGTCCTAATGAATCCACAATGATTACAATGTACCAATATCACCAATCACAAAGCAGAGGATGCTACAGTTAGCATCCTCTTAGCCATCATATGGAAGGACCATGGCTGACTGCATAGAGGAAGGGTTTTCAGATTTTTATGTGACCAGCCACTCCAACACTGTCATCTTGTCCCATTTACCTCATTCTTGAAGATCTGTAATTCTGGTTTCAGTACATCTAGCTCTCTCTTCAGATTGTCATTTTCCATTTCTCTGTGCTCCACTGAAGAATCAGGTGTTCTCATTTGGTTGAGCAGATAGTACTGGTTTGATAAAAAGCTACATATCAGCACTGACACCACACAAAGCTGGTGGAATTTCAAAGTACCATATACTCTGACAACTATGTACCATACCTGTGGCATTTGAGAAGCTTCTCTAAACTCTGGTTGTGGCTCCACATCCTCTTCCTCCTCATGATGCTCCTCGTTTGGCGTCACTACTACTGGTTTTTTGTACTCAGCCAAGGCAGCGGCTCGGAGGAAGTTTGGAGGAGCCTGAGGGGTAATGATACAATTAACATACACAAAAGGCACAAAAATAGAAGGAGCAAAGCACGTAATTGTTAAAAAAAGAAATCTGTGGCACTTACATCTGGGAGATCTGGGATCTGGATGAAAGTTTTAAAGAACTCCATTTCTCTGGCTTTGTCAAAGAACTGTGTGAGGCTACAGAAAAAAAATAACAGTCAGTGTCAGACCTCTTCCTTTGAGGTCACTGTTGTTCTTTGTCGTTTTCAGATTTTTATTTACATGTTTTTCATTGTAATGGAAATTAGGTTTTAGCTACCACTTAAACAGCAAATGTATTTTACTTTGTTCCTGTTAAATAGATTAGTGAGTTTCTCTAATAAATAATTCACCTCATAAACAGATCACGGAACCGGTCTCTGTGTCCAAGAAGAACATCTGGAGAAAAGCCTGTGATGAAAAGGATATGATTGATTTAAGGCATTTTTTAAATAATGCTGACCATCTCATGATTTATTTTAATAAATAAATATTTGTTTTTCACTCACGGCTGTGAAGCTTAAACAACAATCGCACACAGAAGTGATAGAGAAAGCTGCAGTCCTGTATGAGAGGTATGAGTGGCATCAGTCTGCACTGCCCAGCTGGAGTTGTAGATTTGGCCTGGTTGGCCTCCACCTGGCGAAATACTATTTGGCATTAAAGCCAAATTAGGGAATTTGATTAGGGGTTTTTAACTTGCTGAAGAACAGAATGAACACTAATGTGTTGGTTCAAACCATTTATTTTTTAGGTAAACTACGGCGTATTATTTCAAGGAATCTTCAGTAGGCGTGGTGCAAAAAACACGACACACTACAGTAATGTACAACATTTGCAGTACAACTTGTACAAAATGCTGCAGCCCTCCTTTTGACTCGTGTGAAGAGACACCAACATATTACTCCGGTGCTTGCTTCCCTTCATTGGCTTCCAGCGAGTTTTAGAACTAAATTTAAAATCTTGCTTTTGACTTATAAAGCGCTAAATGGCCAGGCACCAGACTATTTGTCTGACCTTTTGCAGCTTTATACACCCTCTAGAGCCCTTCGATCAAGTGATCATATACTCCTTATCTTACACAAGTCTAGGATGGTTCATAGAGGGGATCAGGCGTTTGAGTTGAGCATGAGAGTTACCAATTCTTTTTAATCGTAATTTCCTTTTAATTTTCTTACCTGTTGTTGATGTTAATGTCAATGCTTAATTATTACTTTGTACAGCACTTTGGTCAACTCTGTTGTTATTAAATGTGCTTTATAAATAAATAAATGAAATGAAAATAATGTCAGAAAGTATTGAGAGACTGATCAAAAATATTCCCGGTTTAAGTAGCAACTTATTCTAAACTAGTTACTAGTATTGTATCATATAAATTATAGGGTCATCATAGCATATATATAATGACCCTCCTAACGGACTAACCTGTGTCAGCCATCTTGAGTCCAGCATCCAGGTAATCCAACAGCTCCTGTGTCATATCCAGCCTACAATATAAAACATTTAACAAGAAATATTCAAGCAGAACTGAAACACATTACCTGTGCTTAAAAAAAAAAAAAAAAAGTGGACGACTTACACTTTGTTCATGTCACTTCCTGCTTCCTTCTCCAACGTCTCATCACTGGCCTCCAGGTTACCTGGGATAACCTTGTGCTGTAAAAAAAAAGAAAAAGAAAAAAAAAGTCATATTATGGTCTGCTACTTAAATAAAACAACCGATTAAGGAACCCTTTCCTTTAGCACATGGATGTTAGCTGACTACAGAAAAGAAAGCCTGTATTGTACTAATTAAAGGTTTTCTAAAAATTATGTACAATTGTCTTTAATTGCCAGAAATGTTTAACCTTTATTTATGAGAGAGTAAAACTGTTAATACACTTCTTTTGGAAGTGTTTCCAGGATTATGATGGACACACAAAGAAAGCTCTGTTTGGTTAGGATCTGAGGCCTTTAACTAAGGCTAATAGAAGCAGTGAAGGCAAAGTGTGTCCAAACTTTTGACTGATACAGTACAAGCTTGTGTTTTTCCTCCTTTTTTCATGCTTAACTGACTGCCATTTGGATTAGCCACTTTTTATCTTTTTTGAAATGTTAAAGGTATATGGTATGGTCCGTATATGGTAAGGTATATGAGTAGTTCAATTTAAGTACAGTAGTAAGTACAGTTTAAGTACACAGGAGATTGTGTAAGTCTGCATGTGGGTAGGAACAGCAATACAGAGCATTATGTGTCTAGTTCTTGATGAAACAAGAAAGCAGCAAAACACCGATTATGCTGTAAAAATGTACCTTTGTTCCAACGTAACACTAAAATTATGAGTAATATTACCTTTTTATGAAATTCCATTTTTTGGCAGAGGTATTTGGAAGACAAGGCGACAATGTGCCCATATCGATCATGCAGGTTTCCCTGGACAGGAAAGAAAAAAACAGAACAAAACAGGAAAAAAAAAAAAAAAAGAGTTGGTTGCTTAGAAAACAGTCATATTTAAACTGAATCACCTTACTAACCCACCAACCAACTCAGTCAAAACAAATATTTTAATAAATATTAATGTGAGTCATACAGATGTTTCCAAATATGGACAAAGAAAACCACCAATTTAAAAAAAATAAACAAAAAAAAAACAAAAAAAAAGGACAATATTTTAGAAATCAACATCTTGTAAAGGTGAAACAAAGATGCATGTAACTGCAGATCTTTTTACAAACTCTCAATATAAAAAATAAAGCTTTTTAATAGATAAACCTCCAAACTGTATTCTCTAGTTTAAATAAGCTGCAGCTTCAATATGGCAGATACCCACCCAGAGGGTGCCCATATCTTTCACATTACGACAGTATCTGTAAGAATCCGTCACCACCTGTACATCAAACAGAGACAAGAGATTACATATCGCCAACCGGAGCGAGGGAGAGGAAGAGTATAAGGTGAAGGAAATGCAAAAAACTGAACTCACATTTCTGTGTCCATCCCTGAGGATTTTGTGAACCAGATAGCAAAACTTCCAGCTCACAATAGAGTTGCTGGATAGAGGTAGGTTCAAGACATACGACCAGAAGGTCGTAGCTCCACCCTCTTTATGAGTTCCCATGATGATATCTGTACAGCTGTCAAGGAGACTACCAAGTACCGATGCACAAACGGTTCAAAGAAAGTACGGACACACTATCGCAGTCGACTGTCAAACTGTCTGAAAAATGAATGCAGGGTGGCAAAGCCTTCAACAGGCAACCTTTTTAACTGGTTGGCAGGGTGGTGACTGCTCTGGTTGAAATAAAAAATCTGAGAAGATCTGGTTGATCTGAGAAGATTTAAATTATGACTTCAGTAAATGTTCTTCTGATACATTCATTTACTCAGTCCCTAGTTTGAAATTGTACTAACTACAATATGTTCATTTTGTAAATTAAGGCCCCACTTACTGTGTGATTTATTGCATTTTAATATAATTTATGATTTGGGCTTTCAAAAGTTATGAAAAAATCCTGGGGGGAATTAGTCGTTTTCATTCACTTTTTCTATTAAGCCTTCATTCTGAATTGTAATTCCAGAATGAAAGCTTAATTGTAATTCAAACAAACCCCCTGCACATCAGAGTGGTGTGCTTCCACCCCTCTGTGGTTATCAGTTTCAGTCACTCTGGCTACTGTACAGGTCTTCTGAGAGTCCACTGGCCCTGGGGCTCCCTTTGCTCACTGTAGATGCCCGGTGGTGCCCGTGTGAAATTGGTTCAAAAACACCACCACAATCAGGACTTAACTCTCCTGGATCCATGACGACCACTTGGTCCTCTCACCTCTTTTTGTTTTGTTTGAATTATACTGACAGCTTAATAAATCCCTGTAACAGAGTTTAATACAGTTCAACAACTGCATGAGGTTTTCTAAGTGACAATAAACACAAGCATAACATTGATTGCCATAACTGAGCAGTTTCATCATAAAAGGAGAGACTGACACTGCTTGGATCATATGAAGAGGTAGAATCCCTCAGTTCCTCAATTAGATCAACATCACAATTATGTTTTGGTTTTTTGTTTTTTTTTAAAAGAGATGGTGACAGTGGATAAGCTTAAGACAAAGGGAGAGAGAAAGCAATGGTTTATATACAGTCAAGATATTTTACACACGCTATGGCTTTGATCTAGGGACAACTGCTGGTCAGTTCACCACTTTACCCCATGCTGAAATATTCCAAACATTACTGCATGTATAGTAAAAGTTGAAGAGTGTTGGACAGTTGAAAACTCAAGAAATCACGTATCTAAACTGACTGACTGATACATTTCTCAGGCTGTTATTTGCCAGAGGTGGGTGATAACTAAAGTTGATAACTAAAAAAAGGTGTCGAGGGACTCCATCAGATAATTTTTTTTAAAGAAAATGTTATGTTAACTTTAAAATATGTTAACTGACAACTTTACAAAGACATTCAGCAAAGTTGATCAAAGGCTTTTTGCAATTAATAATCCATTTTTTTTTTTTTTTTTAAAAAGGAGAGGTCCTGATTTTTCCCCCCCCCTCCGGTATTGCCAACAACTTTTCACTCATGCATTCAAATGTCTAAATGTCTCAACATGCTCTTCAGAATGTCGTGACATTTAGAACATACACTGAGGATCCCCAAAAGCCGAATCTCAGTTGCTTTTCTTTAATTTGATACCTGTGAAGCCTACCCAAATACCTTACAGGGACTTTTATTTAGTTTATTTATTTTATAGTAAGCCTGGTTAGCAGGAAACATGCTGTTAAAAGTTAAAAGGATACTGCGTACATGTTTGTCTTTTGGTGGTGTTTCAGCTGTGGTGACAGCTTTGCTGATGCTGTGGAGCTAAAAGAAATGAAAGAAGAGCAATCAGGACACGAGGAAGTAGTTAACACAGCCACATCAGATTGAACTTCAAGATTAAGACATGACAGAAATAACACCAGTGAATTTCCTTGACACGTGATAGATTTAACAATATTTTCCACTAATATGTCAGAAGGAGTGAAGAATTTGACATTTCGATACTGTCTGGTAGTACCCATTTGACAGTTAAAGCTAGTTATCATCAAGCACACGGTGTAAACAATAAGGAAGACTGTTTAAAACCACAGAGATGGGGGGGAAGACATCAAAAAGTTATCCGTCACAGGAACAAAGTGACTAACCTGTTGTTTTCCGAACTGTTCTTTCTCCGCAGCCAAAGCCTTTTCCGTCTTATTATCACTCTTATTCTTCGTTTTACTCATGTTTTCACCGAAAAATAGAGACACATAAATCCAAAGTGGTCCCACACACAGGTTCAGGCTCCTTGTCCGTGCGCTCGCGCCTCGTTAAACCACAAAGGTGAGTCAGGTGCGGCGCGCGCACGTCACCACAATCCTGCTGGTTTGGCTAGCTCCTTCAAATTACCACAGGACGCTTTAAAAAAAGCTGTCCGAAAACGCAGCTTCCATCCAAACCCATAAATAACACAACGGAAATGAAAAAAAAAGTGTGGGACTGTCAGGTAATAAAGTACCACACATGTAGGTTATATACAGATATTTTTATTTAAAAAACAAACAAAAAAACGTAAAAGCTATTAAAAGACGCAGACATTTCGGCTGAGTCACCAGGCTGATCTGTAGCCCGTGAAACTGGAAAAACGGTACAAGGACACACCACTCATCAGCCCTGTAGGACTGGTTTCCCATCTCACTCACTCCACACGTTTCAGCCTTTAAAAGCCACAAATAAGATTTTAAAAATACACTCTTTGGCTTTGTTAATCAATGACATTTGTGTGTCTTTATATGTTTAAATACTAACATAGGACATATTCACATCTCACAATTTAAAACAATATCAGTGATATAAAAACATTTCACAGTCTGTATTTATACTTCACCTTTTCCTGGGAGGCCTTAAGGTTCAACAAGTGGTGCATGCAGTACTTAATATGGTAACACTGATTTTTCAGTTCAAAGTTAGTGCTCAACAGTTGTGTGTCACTTTGGTAAATACTGAAACATACATGAGGAAAATCAATTCTTCAGCTGAGTCATCAAGTCCATGTGATTTACTGGCTGGTTGGTGTTATGTTGAGGACGAACTTTGGGTGGAGCTGGACTGGTCTGTTAGAGAAAAAGAAATACGATAAAGCTGGTATGATTAACACACCCAAACAGGAGGAACTGAATATTTTTATCCTCTTCATGTCACACCCCATGAACACAAATAAGGAGAGAGAGATGAAAAGAGGCCGAAAGTCAAGGTACTTGAGGATGGAGGTACTTGGGTGATGTTGGGGTGTCTGGGACTCCTGGAAATAGAAAGGGTCAGTGGGCGGCAACTCACCATTTGGCTGCTATTCTGTAAAGAACTGTGGAGTCTCAGGATGCTGTTCCCTGAACCAGCCACAACCAGCCTGGACTCATCTAACAGCTGCTGCAGAGAGCATCTGGAAAGAGGGCCGTCCTGATGAGAGAAGGAAAGAACTCTTGGTCTTTGTCTTCAGCTATTAATGGAATACTTCAATATGGTGACGAATTTGTTTTGCAATGCCTGAAAAACCTTAAGTCACTTTTGTCTGTGCTTATATTAGGAGTTACTTAAAATCTTGCTAGTTTAGCTTAAAATAACAACTAGAAAAAGAAATATCTTAATTTTTCCAACCTGAGCAGCATTAAAAGACAACTCCATTGTGTCATCATTCTTTGCCAACGCATGTTTCAGAACTGTCAACAGCATAAATTGTGTGGTCAAAAGTATTTTATTCCGGTTTCCATATAAAAAACAAACAAACACAGACTTACTTCTTTTGGACTCTATCAGAGTAGCTTTGGGTGACTGACAGTTGAATTTAACATATACAGGTACCCCCATAGTTTAACTTGTAAAATGGTAAATGGCCTGTATTTGTATACCGCTTTACTAGTCCCTAAGGGCCCCAAAGCGCTTTACACAACCAGTCATCCACCCATTCACACACACATTCACACACTGGTGATGGCAAGCTACATTGTAGCCACAGCTGCCCTGGGGCGCACTAACAGAAGCGAGGCTGCCATATCGCGCCATCGGCCCCTCTGGCCATCACCAGTAGGTGGTAGGTGAAGTGTCTTGCCCAAGGACACAATGACCGAGACTGTCCAAGCCGGGGCTCGAACCGGCAACCTTACAAGGAAGGTTGTCAGTCTCCCAACTCTTGAGCCACGATCGCCCCTTGACATCGCGCCATCTTGTCTTAAACAACCTATTTTAGCCCCGTTTCCACCCTCCCTTTAAACAAACTTTCTTCTTATATGCTGTCCCTGACAAACAAGAGGTTTGTAGAGAGACTTTATAAAGTTGTCTTACATCCATCAAGTAAGCTGAGAAGACTCCCTGGCTACAGTTGTTTGAGCTTTGAAGAGCATCTGCAGGCAGATCATCATACACAGGTTTTAAGTTCTTCCCTCTGAGTGAAGAAGGTGACTCATCCTTCGGATAGTTACATGTTAACTCATCCTGGCTGAAACACAGAGAGAGACGCATTCATTAATCTTTTGTTCCTGTTTAAAATCTAGAAGGATTTTTCACAACTTTACCACATTCAATTTAATATACAAAACACAGACACTTACTAAATTTGAGATTTAAGAATTAGACATTTATCTGAGTCTTATGAAACAATTAATTCATTCCTGCACTGGACTGTACTGGACACACACACTGAATGTTTATGGGGTTTTTTTAGTATGTTGTCCAGTCAACAAGCCAGCTGTGGGTATGTGTGCTGCTATCAGTGTCTCTAAAAACCCCACAGTATACCTACTGCCAACAATATAATCCACACATATTTACTCAGTGAAAGCTTAGTTTGCTGGAATGGGTTTGTGACATGATATGCCTGCAAAGGGTCTGTAACCATGTTGGTTTAAACCACCTGCTGCCAGCTGTGCAGCCTCTGTGGTTTTAATAACTGTGGGCTCTAAAATGTATTTCTGGCTGCACAAAACAGTGGCACTGCCAAAAAGACAGGAGGCAGTATGGATGGATATAGTGAAGAAGACAGAAGAAGACTCTATGGAGGGGAGGGTGAGATGGAGGCAGATGATCTGTTGTGGCCACCCCTAACAGGAGCAGTCCAAAAGCAGCAAAATTAGTGCAAACCATTGAACAACAATATGTGGAAAAGCTACTATACTGGGGTCAGGACTACCAGAAAGTAGTTCCTTCACATATTTTTGTTACATAGTTTGCACTTTTTTTGCTGTTTTGTTTGTTATCCTAGGACATTATTCACCTGCCCAGTAATCCCTGACTGGTCTTCCCCTTCAGGGTTTCACAACTCAGCTGCATCAGCTGCAAGTCATTCTGCTGATTCTCACAAACCTGCACACACACAAACATGATCACTTGAATGCATTTTTTTTTTAAATTTTCAATTATTAAAAACATGACCCCACATGACAGGTGGGGTTCAAACCAGAGTAAATTGTCTGCATTTATGTTGAAAAGAGAGAGATGCTGAAAGAAAAATTCTAGTAGTAAAAGTGGATTTAAAGATTCTCACCTACAAACAGATGAAAACTACCTAAAAATTGTAACTTAATATAAAAATATGTTTAATGATCATTTAGAAGCAGACTATATCAAATACCTAGATGACAATGAGACAGAGATGTAACAAAAAAAGAGACTCTGGACACTTGGAAATAGATTTCAAATTACTGCGCTCCCCCTGAATTACAGACACAAAATGACTGCAATTACATGAAAACATGAAGCACATTCAGACACAAAAAAGTTTCAAAAGAACTGGAGAAAATCATGGGAATGGCTGAAAAGAAACATCAGCCAAATTCAGTTCAGGGGTTTTACTAAGCTACAGGAGAAGCAGGAGACCTTCATGTGCCTGTGCCCGAGGTTCCACTGTCTCTCTTTATTTACCCTTTATAGCCTGTTACTACTTCAAGAAGCACTGGACAATGACAGTATCCCAGAGTCAAACATCTGCGTTGTGAAACTGCAGAAACACTGAGGTATGTTGTCCAACCGGTAAGTCACCTTATGCTGGAGGAATGAGGAAAGCTGTACTTCCAGAGCTGAGCTCCAGTTACCACAGTATATTTTATGGGTTCACGCTTATGACGTTTTGTTCAGTACTCTCAGGGAAATACTACATGTTAGAAACTATACCTGTCGTAGGCAGCGGAGCTCAGACATGAGGCGTTCCTGTTTGGAGTGGGCCAGTTCTAGCAGCTCATCTTTCCAGCTGTTTCCCTCCCCTGGTCAAAGAGATCAAATGCTGTGCTTATCTCTGCAGGAGAGTGTCTTTCTCAGGCTGAGAGGTATCTGAAACAATCTACCCTACAGATTTCTATCGAGAAAAGCAGACTGCTGAGATAAGACAGGACTGCATACCTCATTATCTCTACATACTCCTGCTACTGAATCTAACACTGTCACTGTTCACTGACGCCATCTACTGCAAGTCATTCACTGAGAATGAAATGCCGATTATTCTCCATTTCTAGAACCACTTTCATTTTTCTCTGTTCATATAACTGTCACACCAATATGTTTGGTCTTTTTTACATTAGAAAAAATGATGAAGAGGTTCATCAGATAAATTAAAATGAAAACAGTTATTTAAACTAGAAAGTGCATTTTCTGAAGAAACTGCAGTGTGAATGCTTGAATCTGAATGTATTCACTGAAATGAATTAATTTCTGAATTTAAGTTAAACATTTTGAATGAGATGAAAAATACAGAAATTTTCGCCTGAAAACAAAAGTGCTGAACTGCTAAAAGCTGACATTCACACAGAAGAAGTTGGAAAACAGCTGAAAATGTTTTAATTGTAAATTAGAAAAACCTAAGAAATGAGAAAAGGAAATTTAGAGTCAGAAAACATCATCCATGCCAATCATGGCAGAGTGAGAGAGAGCTCGTTAAGCAGGCAGATGTGAGCCTGGTTGCTATAGTGACTGCACCCAATGGCTCCCTACACACGGACACAGACATGCGCCTCACTTTTGCTGCTTAAAATGAACAGAAAAGTCAGGCCAAAACAAATCCTTCCCAAATGAAAAGTACAGGTCATATTGACAAAATTCTTTCACTGTGAGCACCAGCAATGTCCAGTCTACCAAATTCTCAGTTTTCATGCCTGTGGAGTTTATTATATGGACGTGGTGACAGTGTAAAGACAACCTGTACTTCTGATTTTCAGACAAACTTTCTGAGCCATTTTAACATTAGAGTCTATGGAAGAGTTGGAGGGAGGAGGCTGTGCATCGGTGACATTTATTACTATAATAAACACATTGGATGAAAGAGGACAGCTATGGCTACGTTTTGAGGGTAAAATCATACCTGTAGAGCAAACGCTGCGGACACAGCAGCAGTTTTAAAAAAGATTTTAAGATTAATTTTTTTGCTCCTCTCACTCTAGCAGTTGAGCTGTCTCACTCTAGCCCCAACATTCCGTCCCATACACACCCATTATAAACTCTGAAACGCCTGAAAAAAAAGGATGAAACTTAAACTGGAACTGAAGAAAAAGTATAACAGATATTGAACAGATAAATACAAATTGAATAGTTGAATGTCTTGTCTTCGTTTTAAAGTTTGAATGGAGGCTCTACGTCAATGTATGTGGAAGTAGATACAGTTTAAAGAGGAGTAAGTTGAATGAGAATTTGAAGGGTCTCTCCATTGAAATACATGGGAAATTTTTGTTGAATAAAGTTGAATAATTTTAAAAATATAAATGTTAAGAATGAGAAAAATAGAAGCAGTCATGTCCCAAGTGTGAATCCTTTTCAAGCATTCACACTAAATAGCTATCATACAGATATTCACTCATTATATGATATCAAAGATGAGGACCATATACCAGGATAAAGCACACAGAACTCTACGTAACACTAGCCAGTCCTAAATCTATCCAGCAAGCCTTCAAGGTTCAAAGAGACTTATACGTCAAAAACATATCAAGAAATACATCATGAGGTTTCCACCAATGAAATAGCAGGAAAAGACAGTGTGTTTGCGATGTACCTGTCAGGGTGTCCCCATGAAGCAGATGGAGTTCTTGCTTGAGGCGGATGATCTCCTCTCTCTGGGTGCTGCTCTGTGTTACCTGCTGTTGTAGCTCCTCTGTGAGCACAGCACGACATAGAAGAAGAAGAACACGATAAACGACTGATCATGCAAATAAACAGATAACTCATTTTTAAATCATTTTTAACAGAAAGGCCAAACTTTTTTTTTCTTCCAGATTTTCTGTTGAAGATCTTTGTTTTTTGGAGTGTGCCATTTGATGGTTGGACAAGTTCTCTGTTTGAAAAATACTGCCCAACCTGCATCTTGAAAGTTCAGATACCATTACAGTTTATGTAATAACGATCCTTCATAAAAAGCTCCTGTGTTTTCAATGCTTTATGTGTCAGCACTAAATAGTATGTGTCTTGTAGTCTGTGTTAACAGAATTTATTGTGCACAACTCTGTGAATGCTGGAAAAAAATATACAGCCATACATCCAGACTAAAAATGTCACATGGAGCACATGGAGATAACGCATAAGGGCAGATCTTCTAAATCTGATTCCCAAAAGGCTTTCAATTCCTTTTTATGAGCAGAGTTGCAGACTACTGTTCCATTATCCTTATTTTTTTTTTTTAAACAATATCAGTGTCCTCTGATCATCTGCCCTCTAAAGAATGAGAGTAAATAGGCAACAAAATGACACAAAGTTTTAATAATGTACCTTTGAGCTGTGTGACTTCATGTCTGGCTTCCTTGTAAGACACTTTATTCTCCTCCAGGTCTTTCAGGAGCTTGCTTTCCTGTGAGCGACTCTTCTTCAGAGATGTCTCAAGGTCTTGCAGGCGCCCTGAGAGATCGAGTATATAACTCGAGGCTTTTGCCATATCTTGGTCCTAAAGGGTTAGAATAATTAGATAAAATGATGGGACATCATAAATTGATGCAAGACCAGCAGATTATATAGAGAGCAAAGATTAACATGTGTACCTTGAGTTTGAGCATGGAACTGAGCTCCTCCTCCCTGACCTGCAGAGAGCCGACTTGTGTGGACAGAGCCGTGACTGTGGAGTTGAGACTCTGGTTCTTCTCCTGAAAAACAGCATGGACACACAGTTGTATTAATGTGCTAAAATAGTTTTGCATGACTTCCAGTTCAAAATATTCCTTGTTTGTGTTATAACAAGCTGTTTTATTGGCTCTTCATTTAAGAACACAAAAACACAAGGTTTCAACAGCTGCTGGGTGGGGCTCCTTTGATGGGGGTCTTGGTCTCCTTCATCACCTGAATGCCTTTGGGTTTGGAGACTTCCACTGAAAAATACTCAGTTATAACCACAGAGATTGTTCTCATTACTAACAATTCAAATGAAATTTGAAAGCAAAGTTGATGTGAATCGTGGCTCAAGAGTTGGCAGTTCGTCTTGTAATCGGAAGGTTGCCGGTTTGAGCCCTTGCTCGGACAGTCTCGGCCGTTGTGTCCTTGGGCAAGACACTTCACCCGTTGCCTACTGGTGGTGGTCAGAGGGCCCGGTGGTGTCAGTGTCCAGCAGCCTCGCCTCTGTCGGTGCGCCTCAGGGCAGCTGTGGCTACAATGTAGCTGCCATCACCAGTGTGTGAATGTGTGGATGACTGAATGTAGTGTAAAGCACTTTGGGGTCCTTAGGGACTAAGTAAAGCGCTATACAAATACAGCCCATCTGTTTATTATGGACCTGTTTGAAATCCATGATAAAATCTCAGAGTGCAAGTGATAAGAATAGGATTAGAGCAACATCAGGTTAGACTGATAGACAGTGCAAGAGGAGCAGCTGGTAGCAGCACATGTGCTTTGAGGTACTGTAGCTGTACACACCAGTACATCAGGAGTGTAAATGATATAAAAGGCAAAGTGAGAATGGAAAAAGAAGACTCAAGAATTACCAAAAGTGATGCTCCCAAAAAAGTCTCAAAAGATGAGGAAATGCTAGAAATAAGGATCCAAGGAATTTGGTAGTGTGAAGACCTTTTGGCTAAACATGTATTACAAAGACGGGTAATACCACAATTACTTTTTACCATTTGAAGAAGTGACATTCTTGCATAGTGCACTGTTGACCTTTTACCTGCACAATGCAATGCATACTTTATACTCATACTGCACTTTATCCTGTACCATACTTGAAGACAGAAAAAAAAAACCCAAATGGACAAAGTGATATCATCAATGCATGATGTTGTGAGGACAGCTAAAAAATAATAGATTTAATGAAACGGTACTAAAACATTATGGTTATAAATTGTTGTTTTTCCCATATTGCCCAGGCCCATATTAGACAAAGGATGTTCAAGATGGAGCTGAGGGAAGAGGAAAAGGGGAAGATCACATAGAAGCTTCTGGAATATTGACTGCAGTATTGAGGGTACTGAACAAGCACATGCAGAGATTTGGTGTGACAGAGAAGGATGAAAGGCACAGGGTGAAATGGAGGCAGATGATCTATTCTGGCGATCCCAAAAGGGATTAGCTGAAAAAAGTAATTGTGTATCAGGGAATTTTAAAAAACAAATCAAAAAAAGAAACCCAATTCATTCCTCAATCATTTTTAAGATTTATCTTTATGTTTCATCACATGAACGACCACACCCAGCAGTACTAAGTGTATCCAACTGTGTGCTGATGTTATGGCGGTACCTGAAAGTACCTGAAAGTCTTGGCATTCTTCACTAATGTGCTTCTGCTTCTTTTCAAGCTCACAGATCTGCTGTCGGGCTTCGTCTAGTTCCTTCTGGGCCTCCTTCTCCCTGGTTTCCACCACCCGCACATGTTTAGTCAAGACTCTGATCACCTCGTTACGCATCTGCACCTCCTCTGCACACACAAAAACGAACAAAGTCCCGCCATATGGCCGTTTAACAAAGTGGCATGTGTACGCACCTTCATCAACAGACTCAGTCTGCAGATGATGTGCAAACTATAGAAACAAAGACAAAGAAAAAATGATTACTTATTAATATAATGCATTTTTGATCTCTTTACAACTCAGCCGGGGTTCCTACTTTTATTATGGCTTCATAACAACCATGTTATTACCATATCTATACAAATTAATTACACTGTCAGCAACAAGAGAAAAGAGCTATTTACAATATTATCATGGTTTATCATAAACATATTGATATTTCACTTTTGAATCTAAGGAGCTTGGAAAGAAAAGCATCTGGACTTTATTAAGTTTCTTGAAGACTTTTCACCTCTCATTCAACAAGCTTTTTCAGTTCTAAGAGCAATTGGTGGAGAGTCACAGATTTTTAAGCCTTATTGTGAAGGCCTAAAAAAAGGAAGTCCGGTCACTTTTCTTTCCAAGCTCCTTAGATTACCATAACTGATTATGCTTAACTTCCTTCTACATTGGATTGGTAAATCTTATGTACAGTGCGCTATTGAAGCTGCTGTATCCTGCCTACAGTTGCAGGACATCTGCAAGCTGCTTTGCAACCCAGCTTTCCCCTGTGAGTTACAGCTGCATTGAACTGACCAACATATCCTTAGCTTTCCTCACCATCTAAATGGGCACACTTCTGCTCCAAGGTCAACACCCTCTGGCGGTACTGTTCCCAGGCATGATGCTGCTTAAGATGGGAAGCAGCCATGGCATTTAACTCTGTTTCCCGGTCCTTTAACTCAGCCATCAGCAGGTGCAGTTCCTTCCTTTGTCTCTGGATGATGGTGCTGCTCAGGTCAGTTGCAGTAAACTTTTGCCAAACACACAAATGACAGAAAACCTCAAATAACAACTGAAGGAATCAATCAGTTATTGTGTTGGTCAAAGAATATAAAACTTTTAAAAATATTTCAATAACTGGGTTTTGAATGCAAAAACCCCCAAAACAACATAAGCACAAATGTGAAAGATTTACCAGCAACATCCTGCTTGATCCACCTAGCAATCCATCCTCTCTTACCTTAGTTTCCTGCATGCTGGGAGTACAGAAGGTATCTGCTAAGATGGGAGGGGTGCCTGTGGTGCCCTGTTTTGGTCTGCTGTCCATCTTAAAGCTGTTTCGACCGGGTATTTGGTGCACATCAAGTGAAGCACCTTCATTTTTCTTAAAAGTGTCATATAATACAAATCAAATTACAATCACTCTGCTACAATACTATTTCGACATGTCAATATTACTCACCGTTTTAACTGGAGTGCTATGCCACCGCTCACCTGAAGCATCTGAAACAAAGCAGAAGTGGATGTTGGATGGATGAAACTACACCTCTTTTAAAAAATTTTTTTTTTTTTAAAGAAGGATGGTGGAAATGTAGTTGAAAACATCTGTTTACCATTTGACCAGAGGGAACAGGCTGAGGCTTTTCCAAGAGGACTTTTATTTGTGCACAGTCTTTTCCCTTTCTCCATCACATCATTCCAGCTTTTTACTAAAATCTGTTCAATCTCTATCATCAGTCACTGTTGTTATTGTTGTGCCGAGCTTTTTCTGGGGCATATCTCGAGGGCAAGTCGGTAGCTAGCTAGCTTATTAAGATACTGAGATTAACTTACCATATCAACTATCCAAAAGCTTCAAATCTGCTCTAATTTAGAAACATGCTACAAATGTTCCCCCAAAAGTTTACACGTTAGCTCGTAGAAACTTCAACCAACTTTTGAATGTTGTGACGTCAGTGGCGGAACTCCTGCAGAACTTTTCAAAATAATGTAATACAACTCCAAAATAAAAGAACAAGAATAACAAGACTGACAAACACCTCGTTAATGCCATATTTGGGAAATTATTTTTTAAATAGTAATAATAATAATAATTGTTATCATTATTATTATTAGTAGTAGTAGGAGGAGGAGGAGTAGCAGTAATTTATTAAATTTATTTCCCCTAAATGGGTATGCCCCTGAAAATTGATAGATTTTCTCTGCCAATGCCAAACATCTTGTTCTGCTATTCACTCTTGTTTTGAGCTTCCTTCCTTAGACGTCTATGAAGGTTCTTAGACAGCAATGAAAACAAAACTAGATGTAAAATAAATCTGTGATGTGTGTTTTTACTCCGAAGCACAGGGGGCGCTGAAGCATATAATCTACCCCTATAACTAAAACAAGAAGTGAATAGGTCAAACACCATTGACTGTAGAAAACACTACAGTCAATGGTAAACACTGTACAGGGGAGTGTGACTGCAGTAGGGAACAGGAAACAATAGAACATGTTTTATTGCATTGTGAGAAGTATGATATGGAAAGGAGACAACTGATCAAAAAGCTGGACGATATGAAAGTGAAGTTGGACTTGTTTAATTTTATTTCGCGTGAGCTCTGTAAGTGAAAGTTATCAGGCTGTATTTTGGTTTTTAAGGCAGACCCATTTGTTCGGGAGAATTAGAATATTTTATTTATTTATTGTCATTTCGGTCCACACTCCACACCAGTTGGTGGTGGTAATGCACCATTTTGCTGTTTGCCAACCGCCAATAAACCCTATGCAGAAGAAGAAAACAAGACGCGTTACATGGCGTGCTCCAAGTACGCCAAGTGAACCATATTTCATGAGAATGCTTTTCTAAAAGTCTTACGAGCTTGAATAATGCGATCGGTTTCATTGGAAAGACAACAGTTTTAGAGTATATCGTGCGGGGTACGTAATTTGACATTTATTCTGTATTTATTCAGCAGCAGAGCGTGTCCACTTTAGCCGTGCGTTAGCTCAGTTAGCCGGCTAAGCTAATTCCTAGACGCTTACGGTGACAGCTGGGCGAATGAATGTTACCTGATGAACGAAGCAGTAAAACTAAAGTCGATATTTTTTTAGAGATATCAGCTCGATGCATCGTGTCCACGGGATGGGTGTTTGCAGAATAATTACTACGGTTTAATTGTAGACTTTACTACAAGCATTGTAGCTAACTATTCTATTTAATAGCTCAGCTAATGCAAAGAAGCCGCATGTGTTAGCAAGCTAAAGCCTGTTCTTTCCACAGGCAATATCAAATTCATACTGCCTTATATGTTTTATTTTTTCTGTGGTTCTTTCCACTTATGTTTTGGAGCCAGGCGCTATATTACAGTCTGCGATCGGCTGGTGATCAATTTCAGTTCAGTCACATCTGTTTGATGCTGTTATCTAGCTGGTACCCTTATGCCCGATATGTCGTGAAACTAAGGGAAGAGTGTTGGCAAGGCAGGCTAGCATGTTGAAATACTGCCAGGAGCCGTGCTCATCCATGTATTATTGTCTGATAATAAATCTAAAGAGAATTTAGTCCGTCGGTTTATAAGTTGTAATGTAAACTTTAATCATGAGTAGTATTTAAACCTTTTCATGTTGCAGTGTAGTCTATGTAAGCGCAGTTTTCACAACTTGTAAGTAAATTCTCTCCCATTCAAATATTAGCTCACCATTCGGACCTCTGGTTCATTCCGAACCCAATCCATCCAATCCATTTTTTCATGGGATAAAACATCTGATATTGATTCTTAGCCTTTATTTACATATATACATAAAATATGTTGAGGTTGAAGCATTGTTTTCTCACAAACGTGTTGGTTAAAGTGAAAAGTTAAAAACTCCACCCAGTTATAATGGTACTTGCTGCATTTAATACGCACAGTACCTAGAGTCAGATTCACTCTGGTGGACAAGCTGTGTTCAATCCCTTTCAGAAAAGTCACCCTTTTCTCCAATAATTCCTGTACAGAATAAATGGTTTGCACGTTTTTGCATGTTCACACTTTTGGAAAATGTAAACACTAATATATCGGCAATAGGCCAGTATCAGGCAAAAAATATCTGCCTGCTGATATTTCACATATATCTGCAAGCAATGGAAATACATGCAGTGTTTCAAACTAATTTAGCTTCTATATATTGACATTTGGTGCCAGCAAAGGAAAGCATGGATTCCTCTGTAAATTAATTATTAAAGAATGCTGTCTGCAAGTTTCTTCCTTTTTATTTGCCAAATAACTTAGCGATATAAGTTCAAACAGAGATGAGACGTGTTAGCGTTAGGCAATTAGCAGTAACCATAGACAGTATAAAATATGGATGTAGCTTTTGGGTCTGAAAAGTGGCCCAGAATGTGGAAGTGCCTTAACCAAGCATTCTATCGAAAGGCTGCCAGATGGTGATAGCTGGGGTTGCAACAAGATTTCAGGTCCTACAGAAGACTATGGGAAGATGGATTTCTGTATTGACGATCATAAACACTTTCCTGTTGCGTTTACAACCTCTGTCACTTGTTATGGATCATACTTCATTTAAAAAAAATTACATTTGTCCCGTAAATCTTGGGCATAACATGTTTCACAGTGGATTATCTGTGGTGTCTGCATTGGCTTGTTGTTGATGTCCACTAGTCACTCCTTACCACATCCGGGGTTGGGTTTTTTTGTTCTGTTCTTTTAAAACCAAAATGACAGCTTTGGAGACTTCAAAATGGGACTTCAGGAATAGGTGACATCACTGTAGCTCTGTCCATCTTTTATATGGACCAGGGCACTGATTGAACTTTCAATATAGGAGAAATAAGTATTTTTCACACATGAATTGATGTGGATGGTGTTGTTCTCTAACCTAGAAAAACAAACAAGAACTTGCTGAATATTTTTGCGTTGCCTTAATATACTTGGCATCTCATCAAAGTGTCTGTGTGTGGTAAATATAGATATAAAGTTACCTTTTTTTTTTTTCGAATATGTGCATTTACTTTGTGAAATGTTGGTAAACTGAATATCTTTGGGAATGTTGTGATATTGTAAATTCTAAAAGGCATTTTTTTTGCCATTTACTGTCAGTTTAAAGAACAAAAACTTTGCACCCATTTTAAAAACAAAAGAAAGCACATCTTTCTGTGGTATTTTTTAATTGTAATCCTACAACACAACTCACAAACTACTGGTATTTAACATGAGTTGGGTAAATGTTGTGTGTGCCCTGTGTTCATTGTCCCTTTTTTTTTTCTAGTTAATTTCTGATGGCTACTACTGAGATGGAATCTGGGTCCTTGGAAAGCAGATCAGAGCAAGGGACAGCTGACCCTGATTCAAAGTACCCAATGAAAGTTCTTTATTGTGGAGGTGCAGTATATAAAATCACTTCATCTTCAATTGTTTTGCGGTGGCCCCTTTTCAAAATGTGACATGAATTTTTGATTTGTTTTTCTCTCTCTGCAGTGTGCTCTCTGCCTACAGAGGTGAGTTTGACTATCAGTTTCCGTATTTAGTTGTGTGACCCACTTTTCTATAAATATTCAGTTGGGGGTATTTTTTCTGCTGCAACGTAAATAACTGCAGTGTTGTGTCTGCAGTACTGTGAGTACATGCCTGAGCCAGCTAAATGTAGGCAATGGCTGGAGAAGAACTTTCCAGATGTGTTTGCCAGGATGACTGTAGGTGAGTGGCGTTTCAGATTTTAGATAGATAATAATGAATGAATGTAACCATTTTCGCAAGTTGGATGCTCTTATTGATCATGGTCATAGTTTTAAATGTCAGTGTAGGTGCAAGTAATGAGCCAAAATTTCAGGTTTCAGACTGCTCTAAAAGCTCATGTTTCAGGCAGGTTATTCTACTCTTGGATGTGTATGATGTCATAGAGAGGGACTGTCTCTAATATGGTCATCTCAGGTACGTCAGAAAAGACTGTCTTAAAGAGGGACAGATGGCCTGAGGGGCTGCACTAAAACAGCCATGAACATTATTTTGAAATCGTGGGTCATTCACAGAATAAAAATACAGTTGTGGACGTTAACAGAATAGCCTTCCTCTAAAAAGATTAGATGAGGTGATAATTATAGACTTAACATTTTGACTCCAACAAAAGCCACAATCTTCTAATATTAGCTGCAGTTGCTGGGTCCCGCACAGTCAGTCAGGATTATTTTTTCTCTAACAGTAATGCTTTATTTGAAAAAGCTTAGAGTCAGCTCAGAGTTCCCTTACGTTGCTGCTCTGAGCAGGCTCTGACGTTGTTCAGGCTGACTTTGTTCTGAGGAAGCTAAATCATATATGTTATAATACCAAACTGGTACTTAGCCAGGTGTTGTGAATAAACTGATCTCTCGAATGGCTCATTTAGGTCATGCTGACATTAAAGTTTTTCTCACGCTGCTCTTTGGATTGATAACATTTAGTGTGATGAATTTTTGGTCACCTTCATGCTACATGACATGCTTTTGATTGTCATGTGTACTTTAAAAATATAGTTTTGGAGTTCTAGAGGTCCTGTCTGTGCAAGGTTCACCACAGTGTGAACAGAACTGGCTTTTAATTGTTTAAAACAGACTTTCAAGGCCTGAAAGGTGAAACGATTTGCTGTAAAGATCTGTAATGATGCCAGGTTTTCAAGCTGCATAATAATCCCTTGAAAGCTAAACATGTTGTTGAGGGAGTGGGTTTAATGTTGTTCCATTTTCCATTTGTCCCACTGGCCCAGCAGCGAATGCGCCTAAGCAGGAACCAGGCACTGGAGATGCTCCTCCTGCAGGCGAGGAGGAGGAAAAGAAGAAACAGAAGAGAGGTGCGTAAATGTCAGAGGGAAAATGAATCAGAATCTACTGGTTCATGATTCACTGCTATAGTGCATCAAATTTCCTACATATAAAGTAATGGAATAAGTATGAGACCTGCCTTGTTTAAGGTTTATTTACACTCTGAGACCTCATAGGTTCATTTTAAGACACGGGTCTGATAAACTTGAGTCTACTGATTCCAGTAAGTCTTTAGGATTCAAATGATAGCTAAGGATTGATTGCTTCATGTTGTCTGCATTTCACTTTTTATCAGTGCTTTAATTGTGTGCGACTTAACACTGCATGAGTTTAAATCCGGTTCATTATAATTGACCTTTTAAGGTGGAAGAGGCCAGATCAAACAGAAAAAGAAGACTGTGCCTCAGAAAGTTACAATAGCAAAGATCCCAAGAGCCAAGAAGAAATACGTCACACGGGTGTGTGGCCTGGCGACATTTGGTGAGAGCTCTTGTGCTGTCCTTATCCTCTAGGCTGCCTAAATCGTATTCCCTTCGTGTTTTATTCTTAACATGGATCTCTGGTTTGACTCTTGCAGACATCGACCTTAAAGAGGCTCAGCGATTCTTTGCCCAGAAATTCTCTTGTGGTGCCTCGGTTACAGCAGAGGATGAAATAATCATTCAGGGAGATTTTACAGACGATATAATTGACGTCATTCAAGAGAAGTGGCCTGAGGTAAGCTGTCCATCTCTGGAGAAAACCAGGGTGTGCTGAAAAGGTTCATTCTTAACTTACTCTCTCACTGGCAATTTGTAAAAACGTAACAAAGTTCAAGTTGTTATCGGTGACACTGGCTGCCTTTAAGTGAACTGCAGTTAGCTTCCTGTTGCTTGCATGTGCAACACTGCATGCTCCAGCAAACATTTGCAAGAAGAGGGGAGACATGCATAAGAGTACTATACATTGTATAGTATGTATGTGAGGGACTGGTGTATATACTGTGTCCCTACAGTAATGTGTTTTTAAAAAATTCAATAAAAAAATAAGTGCCCCCACCCCCCTCAGTATGTTGCTGTGTTGTGGAGGAATTTTGGCACTCTCTTATTTATAACGTTCGCTCAGTTTTGAGTCATTTGTTTATGCACATCTTAAAGTGCCATCTAGGGCTGGGCAGTAAAACAATAAATGCCATAATAACTATATTGTTCTCAACAGCAGCATATGATAGTGTCAATATAAATTGGATAGAACTCATTCAATCCAAAATAATAGCACAGGACAGTGTCGTGGGTCTGTGGACGGTGTGAACAGCGGATTTTCTGAACTGCTTTTGAAAATGTCCTCTATAATCTCAAACATGACACACAGTTCAGTCTCCATGTCTCTCTGTGCGTTGTAGGTGGATGATGACAGCATTGATGATCTGGGTGAAGTCAAGAAGTGAAGACCAAATATGCACTTTTGCTGAAAGGATGTGACCTGTAACAGCGACGACCTGGCCAAATGTACACATTAAGTCATTTTATACCTGTTTTATTTACTGTACATAAAAAGCTGTGGACTCAGCCACTCACTTGGCATTTTTTTAGTTAATAGCTGCTTTCTCTCGTTTGCCAAAGGTGTGGTATGACATGAATCCTTCCCAAATGTTCTTCACTCAAGCAAAACTGTAGGCTAATAAATTTCAGTCTCCTTCACCCTTACACTCTTTCCACATTTGACTTTTTTTCTTCTAATGGTTGTGTGTCTGTTATTTTTAAAGCATTCAAAATGAGGTCTTTTTCAGGGCTCTGATATGCTGCTTTATCTTAGTTACTTAAATGGCCGCAGGTTACTTGTTTTTCATGCATCCCACTCAATACTCGTGAGTAAACCTATTCCCCTGCATAATAGTTTTATAATGAAGGTGCACTCCCCAGACAGATAACATTTACAGTTGTTTCCATGCTCCTTTGGGTCAATACCGCTTCCCCATAGATAACAGAGTGCACAGATGTTCACTCCACATAAAGATTAGTATGTTTGGCTGAGCACCTTTTGCATATGCACAAACACGATTCAGTTTCCAAAGAAATCACCTGGTGAAGCCTTTCTTTACCGACACTGTATGTTACAGCAGCCGTTTCCTCTGATGGGTCAGAAGATGAATCTCACAGTCACAGATCTCTGTTGTGCCTTCGAATCTCCCATCCTGGACCAAGTTTTGCCTCCAGTTCTCATCCTGGAGTTCATGTTTGGTCTAACGGGGAACTTTGTCGCCCTGTGGATGTTCATCTTTCACATGGACACATGGAAACCCAACGCTGTGTACCTCACTCACCTGGCAGTTGCAGACTCCATCGTGCTCTTCTGCCTGCCTTTCCGAGCAGATTACTACAGGCGTGGGAAAAACTGGCTCTACGGTGACATCCCGTGTCGCATCTTGCTCTTTTTGCTGGCAGCCAACCGCGCAGCTGGGATCTTTTTCCTCACGGCCGTGGCTGTAGATCGTTACTTCAAGATCGTCCACCCGTCGAATCGGCTCAACCAAATGGGGCTGGGCTATGCTTTCTGGGTCTCGTTTGGCCTCTGGTGCTTGATCTTCCTTGCTACGGGGTACCTTCTTGCTGATCGGCACTTTTACTACAACAACAACCGTACGCAGTGTGAAAGTTTCATCATCTGCATGGGCTTTAGTCCCCTTTCCACCTGGCATAACACTTTCTATGTTGTCCAGTTTTTCCTGCCCACTGCCATCGTGGCCTTCTGCACCATCAGAATTACATGGCAGCTGAGAATCCGGACTGTGGACAAGAAGGGGAAAATCAAACGGGCCGTTCAGTTCATCCTGGCTGTGGCTTTAATCTTTATCATCTGCTTTTTCCCCAGCACCATATCGCGTATTGCAGTGTGGGTCCTCAAGGTATGGTACAATGAATGCAAATACTTTGAAGAAGCCAACCTGGCATTCTACACGTCAGTGTGTTTGACTTACTTCAACAGTGTCCTCAACCCTGTTTTGTATTATTTCTCGAGCCCTGCCTTCAGTGGAGCCTTCAACAAGGTCCTTAACAAACTGTTGAGAAGAAGCAGCGACAAAGATGAGAAAATGTCATCAGAGAATGACATTTCCACAATAGATGATAGAAGCCTGTAAAGACAGCTGCTTGTCCCTGTTCTAATTCTGTAGGGAAACTAAGATCCACCTGAATACACAAATGCATGGTAAACTCCTGGCTATTGAAAACATTTATATTATTGTAGTTGAAATTAAATGTCAAATAGTTTTTGCTGTAATTATGAACAAAATGACTCACTATACATCTTAGTGGTGTAGTGCTTTTATTGCAATAATGCACCTGTTGTGACTTTGGATGTACTTTGTGATTATAAGCCACTTACCCGTCGTTAGTAGCTTACAATTACATTTCCCTAGTAGCTGGGCAGGTGAGTAAAGAATGAACTTAAAAGCTTGTCAAGGCAACATCTCACATAGATGCCATCAGCTCATGTATCCACGATACTTGATAAGGCTGGTTTTAATGTTTTTATTTGGCAGTTCAAGTGTAACATTGATCTTTTGGCTGCCCACTGAAATAATATTTATTGAATGAAATGGTTGTACAGCCACAGGAAAGTTTAGCTCACGTTAGTGCTAACATTAAACTATCAGGGCAAAAAGAAGATAATTTCAGCTAGTTTGAATAAAGCACTGTGTATGTAAATGCCTTTGCAAGTGTATTTCTGCTTGTATAACATTTCAGCCTGTGTACCCTGTCACATTTTGTTTTCAATAAAGAAAAAATTAAGATTACGCCTAAACACTACATAGTTCTTCTGTTCCACTTTTCAGTGTCTGAATGGAACCAAGCACATTTTGCGCACTTTTGAATGTTTTCTACTTACTATAGTATAATGTACTTTCACTAAGGTCGTGGGTTTATTTATTTTAAACAATGGCTGTCCCATAGTTAGGTGGGTGGTAAAATTAGCCTTTGAAAAGTTTCAAAAATATTTTGCTTTGTTTGAAAAAAATCTAATAAAAGTCATTTAGTTGTTGACAGTAAATTAGATATCCAAGTTATTTAGATATGTCTCTTTGGGGTTCAGGGACTGATAATATTTCTTGTTTTTTCCTCAGTTTTTACAAAAACAATCGATTGAAAACGAATCCAGTGAGCTATTCTTTTTCAGCTTTGCGCAAAGTGTAGAAAACAAAGCTATGATTCAGAGAGCTAAAGCAGCAAAATGAAGCTCTCGCATTATGCGTCAGTGACAATAGCGTACATCTACAAAAGTACATTTTTATGTCAGTACTTGCCTTTATTTTTACTGTGAGATGTTAAGAATTTTATTTCTTTTTTCTTTTCCCAGTTTAAGAAATTACATTTCAATAACTGCTGATGACATTTTATTATTAGTATTTTATGTATTTTTAGTTAGCATTTTTTAGTTAATGTAGATTCAGATAATTTCCATTGTGAGTTTCCCTATTTACTTTCAGTTTTTGTTTTATTACTCCTTGATATGTGATATTTTTAAGGGGCTAGACTGAAGTTCAGAATATCATTAAAAACAAAGAAACAAAACAACACTTTGACAGTAATGCAGATATCCCAGCCCATATTAACTCACGCAACATTGTATCTTCCTCCTTTTGGTTGTGAAAAATTTGATAAAACGGATAAAAAATATTTTCCTGATATTTGAAATGTTATTTTACCTAAGTAAATATTATTGTTTAATTCACATTTTGTATTTTTCTGAACTCTAGTTTTATTTTACGCTAACGAAAATATTAAGTTCATTTCCAGAATTAATTTTTGGCAACGATAGTAACCTTGGATCCCCAAATTTACAACTAGGCTTCACAGTTCACGAGCTTATGTTGGGGCTGTGAAGGCAGCATCATTTCCAAGAGTGACGTCAGATTGTGTGAGTCGGGGCTGGGCTGGGAAACAGTAGCTGTTGGAAAAAAACATGTAACGGTGCAAGGTACGCTGCACCTTCTCACGACATTCCTTACTGAGACCCAGTTCATCTAACGAGACAAAGTAAGCTCTCAAAGCAGCTTTTTCCCCCCACTGCTGTCTGTGTTTAGTCTGCTTTAATATCGCCTCGTTAGAGTGTTAGTTGTCTTATATTAACCACAGTTTGTGCGTTATTGCTGTTTTGAAGCTAGCTAGCTTTGGCATACCAGCAACCACCGTGGCTCTGGCTAACAGGATGCAAAATATGATTTAAAAAAAACAAGTGCCTGTTACCTCACGTAAATCACTATGATCTGCTGCTGAATGACATGCCAGTCAGTCCGCCGGTATTGGTTAAATGTGCAGGATGCCTAGTGGGAAAGTGTGGCGGGTAAAAATCTAAGTTATCTCACTAGCTCCATAGATACAGAGAGCCCAGCCCACACAAACAACACACACCAGTCTTCTTATGTGTCTGTTATGTACACTAACGATTTCTCCCTTCATTAATTGCTCTTGTGTGATCATGCAAAACCGGAGATAATTGAATGGTCGTTAGTGAGCTGGCAGCAGAGAATGGAGAGCAGGCTGATGCATGACAGCTGTAGGTGTGCTTGTTGTGTTGGTCTGGCAACACCTGCCGGGCGGGGGAAGACCTCTGAAGTAATGTTACCTGCACAGGATTTCTCTTCAGTGTTGTGAGAAACGATTTAGTGCTCCAACTAAAAAGGTCGACCTAAATGAGTGCACCTATGATATACTTTTATTACCATGGACAGAGCAGGTACTGCTCACTGTGCCGGTTGCTACGGAGACAAGGCTGCGTTAAGTCTTTGGTGGCCCAGGAGGAAAACTGGTGCCCCGGAGTCCCATTTGATTTGAGTTAGAGTTAAACATCTGTTTTTGAGAATAATTTAACAACATTTGCCTCCATTATGAAGGTATTTTTCGAGTTCTTAAAGATTTCTTATCAGTTATATTTCTCCATGTAAATATGTCCATTGTGATGTTGTCATTTCATATAAAAAGAACATATTCTCCAGCATCTTACAAACAATAAAGTAGATGTGTCTTTCATGAAAGACACATCTTCTTTAATTAGATTTTTCTTTATAACCCAAACATCATCTTTGGAAGTTTTTAAGATACTGGATCAAATTAACACATAATCAAAAAGCTGTCTGGATTTTTCAGCGAAGATTATTCATAAAAACTTTTCACCTGTATTTTCATGTCTGTACAGATGGTGCGTGCTGGTGCTGATATTTGACTGTGACTTGAGGGGAAATCTCCCACTGGCCTCTGTTTTCTGTCTGTTCTGTTCTGCACTTAATTTAATTATAATTATTTAAAGGAGGTTTCTTGATTCATAATCCTGCTTTAAGGCAATTGAACACTGTGACTGTGGACCATTGATTTTTCAGCCGAGTTCTTGTGTACATTTTTTATGCCAACGTTTTCCTTTCCTTGAGGCTTCAGCAAAATAGATCAATGGAAGGCCCAAATGGGTCTCAGGTCCTATGTTAGGAGCTGTTTTTTTTTTTTAAGGACACTGCACAGCATGCTGAGATATGCCATGTTTTTTGGCTATAGTTCATTGGGAATAACCTTGTTATTGGGAAAAAATACTATTTTATGCCTGTCAAACTGTGTTATCTTTGGTATTTTTCATAGATTTAGCTAAAGAAATGTGAAAAAATTATGTGTTTTTGCAACTGGGTGTTAGTAACAAAGTGTCATGACAAACTATTTAAAATAGCTCTTTTGCTAAGTTGGTTCATCCCTTGACTCAGGTGTCTTTTACATACTTGAATGATTCATACGTCAGTGTTAAGTAGCTGATAGAACCAAATAAAAAACACTCCTCTGAAAATGGTCAGGTACAAAGACTGGACTGGAAATGAGTGAAAAAGCAGCCAATGTCATTGAAAGCATTGAAAGACCTGCAGAAAGCCTAGACAACTATTGCCCAAGAGCACTTCAAAAATTACAACAAAGTCTGGCTCCTTGGAAGCACAATATAGTCTATGTTTGATGTCAAACGCTAATTTTGTTATTTAGTGACTGGCGTCTAAGCTAATACAACTCATCTCACCCTGCCCATCTCTTTGATAAGAAGATTTTGTGAACGCTTTGTTGAAACCTTTTACAAAATCGTAACATTTTGTAAAAATGTTGAGTTTTGGTTAGTGAAAGGTGAAAATCTGTCTTTTTAGGTTGGGTCATTATAGCATGTGGAAACACACATCTGAATTTGACATATAAATAAATGGTGTAAAACATGTTTTTTAATATTTAAAACGTTGTTGTCCAGAAACACTAGTCAGTAAACCTGGGGTAGATGTATGGCTGTCTGAAATAAACCATTTTACAACCAAATAAATCAACACATTTTGTCTTCCAACATCCTGAAATGAGTTTTTACCTTTAACTTCCATCCATGAACATCTAGTGCTTGGTGGCTTTAGTCTCTTAGCTTTAATGTCCAAAGACGTTCTTGTTGTAGTCAGTGTGAATCATATACCTTATGAATTAAATGGTAGCAGAGATGTTTCTACCAATGGGCACGTGAGCTGAAACTGGAGACATACCATGTGGTCAGCTGAATATGACAGTGATTTCACAGATGATAATGAACAGCTCTGTAATAAACACTGGGCTGTGACTTAGTGACATACAGTAGGAGGTGTTGAGACAAACTGAGGCCTCACTGAGCAGAGCGACAGCTCTCACTGAGACACTGATGTAATTGTGGGGGTTGTAGGCCTCTGTGAATGGGCTACAGTTACACATGAAAAGTCCTAAGACAAGAAAGAACACAAAATATTTAATAAGGCATTTTTGATGCTGATTAACAAAACACATTCAAAATAACCAGAACTATTTAGAATTTATATTTAAAATCTATCTTTTTGTATAATAGTTTATAACCAGTTTAGATTTTTACAATTTAAAAAAATGAAAACACATAAAATTGCCTTGATATTGACATGTCATTTTTTTATGTCTTAATGCATGCTCAGTCATCCAGGTAAGGAAATAACCAAAAGTTGATTATCTTAATCTGGATGTAGCATTTTCAGTGTCATCTTTATTGTCACTGTCTTCTTTTTATATTTGTTTTTGTTGAGGATACATTCTTCTTTTCTTTTTGCCAGCTCCTGTCTATCATATTGTGACCGTGTCAGGTGGTGGGGAAGGCCTAATCCCTCATCTTCAATAGGCCCCCCCCAGCCATGGACAAACAAGGAGCCATGAGTACATCAGGCAAAGCCAGTGGGCTAAAACCCCCCAGTAAAATAGTCCGTCCCTCCGGCGTTCCATCACGGACATCACCGTCATCTGGTAAGAAGCTGTTGAAGAAAAAAAAAACCCTCAAGATTGTGTCTGTTTATTAAAATGTCTAATTCTGTCAACAAGAAGTGTCATGCTATCGTTTGGGCCGTTCTTAACTACAGAACTTATCAGTGAGTTTTCTCAAAGTGTGCTTTAGCAAAACATGGACCTCCATGTGTATTTCTGTATATAGTATCACTAAAGGTGCTTTTCTTTTTAATCATCTATATCCTTAAATCAGTCTTTGGATGATTGTTATTTGGATTCAGCATTATTTATGAAGCGAAAATAGAGAAAGACTACAAGAAACACAACATGTTTACAGCTGCAGATTTTTTTTAGAATACAGACTGTATTAAACAGATCATACTGACATTTCTCACCAGGTACTAATCCCCAAACAGAAGCATTTTTGGGGGTTAAATCTCCCTAGAACTTAATCTGTTCCTCGTACTACTATGGGTGCACCAGTCCATCAACTTTTCCAACTAATTACAATATATTTCTTTGGATTCTGACTTGGTGTTTATTAATAATTTAATAAATAATAACAAAACCAAGGAAAATCCAATAAATAAATTTGATTTTCCTTGGTTTTAACCTAATTAACCTAATTCTTTTTGGCAAAAAATGCACCTTTTAAATCTAACTATAAAAAAGTAATATTTAAGATGATTAACTATGGTTTATTAAAACATGATTCCAACTGCAGGTATCTCGAAGCCAGTTCCTCCTGAAAAGTCCCCTGGCAGTGTGACCTCACCAGTCCAAGATGGAAACACAGACTTTAAAATTGGAGAGAGAGTCTGGGTCAACGGCAACAAGCCTGGCTATGTGCACTTTGTTGGAGGGACGCAGTTTGCTCCCGGCCAGTGGGCGGGCATTGTGCTGGACGAGTCGATCGGGAAAAACGATGGCTCTGTGGCAGGGGTCCGGTACTTCCAGTGTGAGGACGGACGGGGGATATTCACGCGGCCTTCAAAGCTGTCCAGAACAGCACTGCCAGAGAAGGAGACGAATGGAGGCCGGGCCAGTCCAGCACAAGGAGTCTCCGCAACAAGCGAGGCAGCACCTGCTGGCACTACTTCATCTAGTACGTTTATTTGTGAAAACATAACAGGGTGGATAACTGTGCTTTACAGACCAAATATTTTCAGAGATGCCCTTATCAGCTTTGTTAAACTTAGGGAAAGGCTTGTATCTTAGCCTTAATGTTGCACAAGAGCCATGCTCCACTATCCTCTGTCCTTTAACATGGATTGCTAATTGTGTATCCAGCTCAGGCAGAGGACACAGGAGGACAGAGTAGAGAGACTGAGAGAGGCACCAGGGAGTTTATTTCCTACTTGCAGCATAAAGAGAAAAGTGTGTGTGTGTGTGTGTGTGTGTGTGTTTCTGACTAATGGGTTTAACAGCAGATGGTTAACATCCACTTTAGCCATTTGCTTATTCTTAAAATTCCCTTATAGTGGTGCTATATTTAAGAGATTTTTTTCCATGTTGTCAGGGTTACCTTTGGATGTAGTTTGAAATTTGAATGTTAGTTTGATCACTCAGGGTTACGTGGGCGACACACATGCCTCAAGGCCACCACAGAGGCTAGATTCCATCCCAGGCCATTTCCTGTGTGCTGTTCTCCCTGCTTTCTCTCTCTCTTTCTCTCCTTTCTGTCCTGTTCAACACTAACTAAAGTTCAACTAAAGTAAAATAAAAATTAGTTAGATAGTAGAAGAGAAGATAAACTTCTTAATGCCAAGTGTCTCTTGGCCCTCTTACCTTGAGTACCTCTCTCACAGTCATCGTCCTGCTTCAATTCAACTCACTGTTGCTGACTTAGAAACTTTGCCATAAAACTTTTTAAGCACCTAGCTAAAAGTATATAGGCGGTAGACTACTGCTCTGCAACAAGGATCTTGGTCTCTAAAGATACAAAAAAAAAAGTAACAAACCTTCTGCTACCTATAGCTTTTTCTCTGCCTTGTTATTTTAGGTGGACACACAGTTGATTTCACAGCACAGCCATTTTCTTTACCTTATGTTTACAATGAATTTGTCAAACAAATTTGCAGTTTTAAAATCAGACTTTGGTCACATCACCCCACCTCCAGCTTTAACAGCTTTAAATAAAGGCTGTTGATCACAGCCAGAGACTGGAAGAAAAAAAATAGAATTTGGGATATCTCACAGTTTAGCTTCAGTTAAGATGTTCTTACAAAGTGACTGACAAATGTGGACCCTGTGATCGTTCTTGTATTTATTTTTTTCTTCTTCTTCCTTCAGCTCCAAGCACCGGCATTAAGACAGGCGGAGCACTTAACCGGATCCTGACATCCAGTGAGTCAGTGTCCAACCTCTCCGACCCAGATTCCACGAAGAAGAACAGAAGGGAGCTAAGGCTGGGAGACCGAGTGCTGGTAAGAGTGACTGAATCCACTGTGACGGCTGGCGTTAGGGCAGAATATCAGTGATGTAGACATGGAGCCTCACAGAAAAGTTTATTGCTACACTACTCAGTGCTTTTTTTTCCTAGGGCTGCTTGTATAAATGTTTCAGGTTCGATAAATTGCTTGCTTCACCTTGAATAATTCCACCAGATTGAAGCCCTTATTGTAAATAGAAAAAAGATAACATTTTTAGATAAAAATGAATTTGCATGAATTGTTTTGTGTGTAGGTTGGTGGCACCAAGGCAGGAGTGGTGAGGTTTCTTGGAGAGACAGACTTTGCTAAGGGAGACTGGTGTGGAGTCGAACTAGATGAACCTCTAGGCAAGAATGACGGCGCTGTAGCTGGAACCAGGTAAAGAGCACAGACAGATTTTTAGTTTTATTTGCATAGCAAATTTACAATACTCTCAGCTCTGTCTGTAGTACATATGACAGAGGATAATTGCATAATACAACCTGTCTCCTCCTCAGGTACTTCCAGTGCATGCCCAGGTATGGCCTGTTTGCTCCAGTTCACAAGGTGACCCGAATTGGCTTCCCCTGTACCACCCCTACCAAGGCAAAGAGCTCACGGAGGAGGTCCATTCTCAAAAGAAGCCCCAGCGCTTCCTCCATCAGCTCCATCAGCTCCGCCACCTCCTCAATCAGTGGGAAACCCAGCCGAGCAGGACTGGTGAGATATCTGGTTAATCTGCGTGGTGCATGATTTAACATCTGCAGTGTGATTCACGAGTGCTTGTGTCATTTTTACAGCTGACAGAAACGTCAGCTCGGTACGCTCGTAAGATTTCAGGCACCACAGCCCTGCAGGAGGCTCTGAAGGAGAAGCAGCAGCACATCGAGCAGCTGCTGGCAGAGAGGGACCTGGAGAGGTGCGAGGTGGCAAAAGCAACCAGCCATGCAGGAGAGGTGCAGCAGGAGCTGACTCTGCTGAGGAAATGCCGGGATCAGGTGAGACACATGAACAGTTCAGAATGTCAGAATAAATAAATAAGAAAATAAAACAATATCACATTTTGAAAATGGCATCAGTAGGTCAAACAAAGTGTGGTCTAACTGTCACCAACATCTGACAGCTTAGTGTAACTTACTTGTGATGTGTGCACTCATGTTAATTCTGTATGCCGCAGTACGCAGTGGAGATGGAGGCCAAGATGGATCAGCTGCGGTCGATGGTAGAAGCAGCAGATAGAGACAAAGTGGAGCTGCTCAACCAGCTGGAGGAGGAGAAGAGGTGGCTGACTTGACTTTACCTATAACCAGCTCCATATCTTTATTCTGAGACTTAAGAAAAGCTTTAGGCAAGAGTGGGAAGGAGTTCTTTCGAGGATGACTGGGGACAAAATATGGAATTACTAGATCTATAAAAAGCTTGGTTTTATAGTACACTGGTACCCAGGGCAGCTGGGCCAAAACAGTAGTGATGTGTTGCCTCTTCATTGTACCCTTTTAACTTCTAGCAGCTTTGTTTTGAATAAATTTTAATCAGGAAAAAGTATAATAAACTGACTAATACCTATATAGTACCTTTTTAAACACTCAAAGCTCTTTCTGCTGCAAGTCTCATTCACCCAGTCACACACAAATTAATTTTTACAGCGCTTTTATCTACACCTAAGCGCTTTCTCCCATTCACATAAGCAGACTTCATCCATTTGATCCACTGGGGGCAGCTTTGGGTGCAGTATCTTGCCCAAGACAGCAGAAATCAAAGACTGATCTATCACCTGGTTGGTGACCTGCGACCTCACCTGAGCCACAGCCTGAACCTGTACAAATATACACAGAGAGTTACATCTTAGTCCAGCTGAGAGGTGAGACAAGCACCCTCGCCTTGTAATCGGAAGGTTGCCGGTTCGAGCCCCGGCTTGGACAGTCTCGGTCGTTGTGTCCTTGGGCAAGACACTTCACCCGTTGCCTACTGGTGGTGGTCAGAGGGCCCGGTGGCGCCAGTGTCCGGCAGCCTCGCCTCTGTCAGTGCGCCCCAGGGTGGCTGTGGCTACAATGTAGCTGCCATCACCAGTGTGTGAATGTGTGTGTGAATGGGTGGATGACAGGATGTGTAAAGCGCTTTGGGATCCTTAGGGACTAGAAAAGCGCTATATAAATACAGGCCATTTACCATTTACCAAGCATGGGAATCTTTTCCTAAGTCCTTAGGAAATTAAACTTGCTTTAATTTAGCAATTTCTTTTACATAGTAAAAGCTTTTTAGCTGTAGTTTGTGCATATGTCAACAGAGAATCAAGCACCCATTAAGCTTTTAACAGAGCAAAGATATTAGCAAAATAACTTTCATTTTGTTGTATCATTTAGTTAAGATAATTATTTTGCCATTTAGGATTTGCTGTCTTCTAAATGGTCAGTTTTTTTTCCGGATGAGCACTGTCAGTTGTAGCAGGTAGATCATTCTGATTGTCATCCACATGACAACGATACCGTCTGACCTGAAATGCATACTTTGGAAATGCCTCATTTAATACAAGAGGGAGATAAAGAGCAGCATCCTGTTTTCACAGAGAAGGTTCTCTCTTTGAAATAAGAAGGCTGCCAAAATGACTGGCAGTATCGGCTTGTTCCAGCTCTTCAGAAAATCTGTAGGGTTTTAATGACTGAGCCACTTGTGTGTTGTGATTTTAGACGATTTTATTATTGTCCCTGTTTGACAGGAAAGTGGAGGACCTACAGTTTCGAGTAGAAGAGGCATGCATCACCAAGGGAGACCTCGAGGTAAATGTGGTTACATAATCCGATTCTCAATTAAACATGTTCTCTCACTTGTCCTATTCACCCGAGCTGTCTGCCTCTCACTGATCAGGCTGATACTTCTTTAATGGAAGTCTGGTATGATTTATTGACTCCAACCAAGATGAATAGTTTATCATTACTGTCAACTCGGCGTTCCACTGAGTGACATGTTAGTTTGATTTTCACTGTGATTCCTGACTCTTTTTAATTCACAACTTAGGATGACACCATAAAGCTGATGATCATTTTCTTCCAAAAAATGAGAAGTTGATTAAATCAGACTTGCTGCATAATGTTTTTGCCTTTCCTGCACTCTATCAATCATTTACTTTTTTTTGTTCAGACTTGTGTTCTATTCCTGCTCTTTTCATTTATTCATCTCAGATTTTTCTACCCATCTGCAGCACTTAAATTACCATTACTCTCATCATCTGTTTGTCCACATGTCTGTGTTTGAATGCCGCTTTTGTCTTCACTTTTTTTTATGCCTTCATTGTGCATGTCTTTTCTGCATCTTTCTCACTCCTGGATTAGTCTTGTTCAATTGCTTCATGAAAGGGAAACAAAAGTATCTGAAAGAAAGAGATGATCACAGTAACTAACTCTGGATACTCCAAACAAAAAAGCTGAAATGCTGCAAACCATCAGTGCTTTTGTACTTCCTGGTCTTCTCTTTAAAGTCTTGCCTTCTTTCTGTCTGTGGCACAAAGCTGGCAGCTCAGTGTTCGCATTGGTGTTTGTTTTTCCTCTCTTCCTGCTCTCTTTTACTAACAGACGCAGACCAGGCTGGAGCATGCCCACATAAAGGAGCTTGAGCAGAGCCTGCTCTTTGAAAAGACCAAAGCTGAAAAACTCCAGAGGGATTTAGAGGACACTAGGGTAATTCTGGCAGTTGTAGTGCCACAGCCTTTTCCCCCCACTAGACTTAATAATCACAACTGGCATATACTGAAGGAACTGCAGCATGCAAACACCATGCAAATTGTCCACAGCCCTGCAATAGGGACATTAACATTTCATCTGCTTTGAGCTTTCCAGATAACCCATGTTTATTGTTTATACTAAACAATATACATATGTGCATAAAGCTTTATTAAAGGATATTTTTTGGAGATTATGGTTCTTTAGACTTAGTTGGCTTTAAACAATAAGGGTGGAATCCTTCAACATTTTACTCCTATCAACAAATCCCATGAAAAGAGCAAAATCAAGCATTTTTGCATGATTTTGTCTCTGAAAGTAAGCCATCAACATCCTCCACTCTATATCTCGGAGTGTCCTTGAGCAAAGTACTGAGTCACAAAACAGTGTGTCACAGCTGTGTGAGTGCTTGGTAGCTAAAAAAGTGGTGTAAAATGCAGTCCGTTTGAGAATACTGCCTTGTCTTTACCAGTAACATTATTACTCCTGTAGATGTCATCCTTCACAATAACTCACTGATGCATAGCATCAAAGAAACAAAGGATCAGTCTTGTTGTTTGCACAGATTTGCCTTTAATCATATTGTTTCTTTACAAACTTTACAAACTAACAATGTAGAGATGTCAAAAATATGTTGCTTTGCTTCATATACATTTTAATTCCGTATATTGAAACCAGTTCCGTGCCCTATCATTTTTATTCTGTAAATAAAGGTGTGTGGGCATGATTTCGCAACAATTTCAAGACAGTTAGCTCATTAAATCGGTGACGTTGTCCTTTCCCATATGTAGCACACAACAGGAGATAGTCCACTTCAGATGTGCTCTTATGACATGAACTGTTATGTTTGGACTATGTGATAGAGTATGCAGGAGGTGTAAACAAACATTATCAATGTAGGGGGCTGACAGATCAATCAATCAATCAATCAATCAATCAAAGCTTTATTTGCCACATGCAGGTTGCCCTGCAGTGAAATGGGACCCCCCCCCCCCCAACCCCCCCGACCTTACACACACAACACAGACATTACATGGGGATACAAGTCGGAGATCGGTAGCATTACAGAAAAACACTGAAATATATATATACAATGGGAAAGTACAAGAGGAAAAAAAGAGACCTCTACTCATGCTGTGCTTCCATGGTAGGACAGCATGAGAACAGGAAACAAAAAAACTCCAAAGTATACCTATTATGCTTATTGTCAATGTCATGTAATTATTCCGGGACTCTACTAGAGTAGTTTTGCATGATTCAAAGTTGAAAATAATTTATATTTATTTTATGCTGGGTCCTGTTGCAACTGGTCACTGTTTGAAACAATGTTAACAACTGTTTTGGTGTCCTTCTCTTTAAACCCAGCTTTTGTGCTCCTCACAAACCTTCTGTTTTAGACTGGGGGTCTGTACCTGAAGGCCCTGAGGTGATCATATTTCAGATATCTGATGTCTGAAACCATCAGAGCCCTGGAGAGCAAACAAATAGTATGTGTTTGAGCCTTTGTTGGTTATTTCACTACCTGACCTTTTCATGGGACTTGCTGACCTTAAGATAAATGTAGAAGACTCCCATCCTATGTCTTTTAACCTGAAGCTTTGACATATTTTTGATGAGTCAAACGCTTCTGTAGTAAAGCAATAAATTCCCATTTGGACCAGGTCTTGTGCTGGTTGTTGGAACTTTGCTGCAGATCTGCCACCTCTCTGTCCAGTGGGAGTGGTATTTTTTCTTATGAATGAATGTTTGGTTTGTTTTAGCCAGTTGTATAGCCAAAGTTCCTGATGTAATCTCTCTCTCTCTGTGCAAAGGTCTTAAGCCATCCCTCAACTCTTTATTATTAAAACAAGTGCAAACACACATGGAAATTCAGTATATAAGGCAAAAACAGAGTTTAGACCATTCTTACAAGCTTTAAAGCCAATATTTGGTATGACCACCTTTATTCTTCAACACAACCTGAACTGAAGTCTTCAGGAATATTTCTCTAGGCTTCCTGAGGGACATTCTAAAGCTCTAAAAAAATTTTTTTTACATTTTAAGATGATCACACTGCTTCAATATTGTAATGTTGAGTTCTGAGCTATGGGGAGGCCAAGCCGGGACTCATAGTGTTCCAGTGTGTGTGTATTGCATTGACAGTGTGTTTGCCATGCTGAAAAATATTGCATTGCCAATCAGATGGTTTCAAAGTAGTATTATGTGGTGGATCAAAATCCATTTATAATTACATTAACTTTGACAAGATCTCCAACATCACTGGCTGAAATGCACCCCACACCGTGACAGAACCTCCACCATGTTTTACAGATGGGTACAACAGTGAGTGTTGCTTTCTCCTGACCTCTTCTGTATGTAATATCAAGATTTTAAAATTTGGATTGATCACCATCCATAAGTCCAGCTATTGTGTAATTTACCATACTTAAACCTTTTCCTTCTTTAAGAATGGCTTCTTGACAGTCACCCTTCCATTGAGACCATTTCTGATGAGGATTTAGTGAACAGTAGATGAATTAACTGAAGGGGCATATGCATATGGGGCAGGGATAGCTCAGTAGGTAGAGTGGTGGCCCCATGATCGGAAGGTCTGGGGTTCGACTCCACTGAATGGCTACCCTGAGGTACCCCTGAGCAAGGTACCGTCCCTACACCCTGCATTGGTGGCTGCCCACTGCTTCACTGGGTGAATGGGTTAAATGCAGAGGAGCAATTTCCCTATGGGGACTAACACATAGAAAAAAAAATAAAAATCTTTCAGTCTTTGCTGGATTTTTTTCCTGCTTCTTATTGACATGACATTCAGATGCGTTACTTCTACTGTAGTTTTTGGGGCTGCCACTTCGTCTTTTCTTCTTTACGTGTCCATTTTCCCCAGGACATTTTTTTTTTGATCAAGGTCTTTTTATTGAACAAGGAATTGCTTCCAACAACAATTACGGCAATAGTAACAAACAGTCGTGTGCCCCCCCCCCCCCCCCCCCCCCCCCCCCCCCATCCCCAGAACATTTTTTTAACGAGACTATGCACACATCCATATGCCAAGATGTAGATATATGTCATATGCTAAGGTTTAAACTAATAGCTTTTTGGGAATCACGTTGTTTCAGTAATACAATTTTATGCCTATCAAACTGTTATTGTTGGCATTATTTTATGGGTTCAGGTAAAGAAATTGAATAAATTGTGTTTTTGTGAAAGATTGCTTGGGATTTCCTTTGAAAATGGTGAGGTACAAAGAGTTGACTGAAAATGTGGGCAAAAGTAGGCAGAGTTCAAAGAAGAACTTTGAAAGATCTCCAGAATGCCTGGAGAAATATTGCTTAAGACCACCTTAAAAAGATCTAAGCTAAAATCTAAGCTTTGGAAGGTTTGGAAATGAGGGTTGGCTCAAGATTTTTGTACCTGTGAAATGAAAATGTAGAGAGGCTACTTAGTTTAGCTTAACATAAAGAATGTAAGCTGTCAGATGACACAAAGATTCAAATAATTGAATATGTATTCATTTCTACTCCTTGGTGCATTTTGCTATTTCTTTGTACCGCAACAGGCTATTTAATACCTACTTGGGTCAGCCACAATTAAATAGCAAAAGTGCAGATTGTTACGGGCTGTAGTGTTCATAACAGTAAATGTCATTCATTATAGGGCTTATGTCTAACACATTAATGTAAGGGAGAAACATTGTGATATGTTTTACTCAATTATATGTCATATTTAAAAATACATTCTTTTAAAAGTACAAATAAACTGATATTCAGTAAACCTTTACTTCTTAAAGCCAATAAAATAACCCATTTGATGTTCAGCATGACTATATTTTCCATTACCCCCAAGATAATGTCCATAATATACTTAACATTTATTCAGTCATGAAAATAAATACATTTGCCAAAAGAAAAAAAAAATTTACAGGGGTAAATTGCAATAGCTGTAGTTGTAATAACCATTCTGTAGTGTCTATGACAGGAAGAAAACTCAGCGGTTCCCTTTAAAGCGCCATATCTTGAATATGAAGATTTCATACATTTCGACACCGTATTTAACAAGATGATAAAGTTGCAGAAACCGTCATAAACAGCAGCTTTTCGCTGTTTGACTGTGGCTGTTCCATCACTTTTTTCAGTCTTTATGCTAAGCTAAGCTAGCTGCTTGTTTTAGGTTCATGTCATGTCATGGTGACATATCTTACAGATTCTGTCTAATTGATTTCTGACCCAAGTAGATAACCGTAGGCTCCCTAATTAATTAGGTAAGTATGAAAAAGGAAAATGAGGCTGTAAACTAATAATTGAATTAATATGTTTCCCTTACTTATGTGACTGTAAAGTAAATGTCTTTGCATTTTGGACAAACCAAGCAAATGATTACATATGAGCAGGCACTACTAATCTCCTCTCTCATGCCCCCTGTCTCCTCTTTGCCCCGTAACCTCCTCATGACTCTGCTTTCTGCTCTAGGTGGCCACAGTTTCTGAGCGCTCCAGGATAATGGAGCTAGAGAGGGAGGTGGCAGATCTCCAGCTCAGGCTCCGGGCGTCCCAGCAGAAGGAGGATGCTGTGTCTCTGTCACAGCAACAAATCAGCAGCCTCAAGGCACAGGTTCAGTCTCAGGAGAAGAAGGTTTGTAGAAAGCACCAGAGAATTCTTGACTATGGTGTTTTGTTCAGCGATTCCTGTGCCACAACTTTATAAGAAACATAATTGCTTGTTGAATGTGTTAGTCATCATTTATCATTATTATTGAAATTGTTACATGATGGTAAAATCAGAAGAACTGGTATAACACTCTTCATTCAACCCACCGTCTAGTAAAATGTGATACTCTGTGTGGTCTGTTGAAGTTACTGTGATGATGCATAATTTATGGCTCTATACAGATATACATGTGTATGTTTTATGGTCTATACTGTGTGCTTCGAACAGATCAGTGAGCTGAGTGTTGACCTGGAGAGCAAACAGAAAGAGCTTCAGTCTGTACAGCAGGATAAGATGTCTTTGGAACAACAGCTAACCAGTCTGGTAAGAAGGAAAGAGACTCTGGACATAAATAAATACAATACACATGTTCAGAGAAATGACAATGTACTGTAGCGCATCTTTGAACTTGTATACTTTACCTGTCTGTCAATAATAATGGCTTTTAAAGTGATACATCTAAGAGAACGTAGACGAACATAGCTCTTTGTTATGATAAATCACATTTACATAATTTTTTACATTGGTCTCAATTATTAATATCTAACTTATTGTGAACTTTTCAAGCAAGTATAAAAATATAAAAGGCCTAAAAACATTAATAGAAAATTATTTAAAATGTACAGGTTGGCTGACATAAAAGCAGAGTGTTGCGTTTTTATATATATATATATATATATATATATATATATTTGCACATATCTTGTCATCCTGATCTATATATAGATCAGGATTAAAATTATTTTTAAAATCTTGATTGTATATTATTTTTTTTCTTAATGCAATTATTGTGATTATTTTAACCCTTCAAAGCCTGACCCATAAAATAATTTTATTAATTTTATTGATTTTTTTTAAGATAAACTGTTTATTAAATCTTGTGACAAATGAACTGCTTTTAGTTGTTCATTGTTAAAAAACTACTTCTTCAGCTACCTCTGGCGTACTGTATGAACTCAACAAACACTACTTACTGACTTACTGACTTATTCAGTTCGCCTACTGACAATAGAATAGAATAGAAAAGAATAGAATAGAATAGCCCTTTTATTGTCATTGCACATGTACAATGAAATTATGGGTGCTCCACCCCAACTGTACAGGAATGCAGGAATAAATAACAGACAGGAGAAATATATACAATACAATATATACGCTATACAAGAGGAATGTATACAAAACAATAGAGAGGCAGACATTGCAGAAGAAAGTGCTTGGAAGCAGTGCAAAAGGTCTGAGTGTGGTGTCAGGATATAGAGCACATTTAACTCCTAAATTTGATCTTTTAACTTTGAACAGCAATTACTACTTTGACATAAGGCCTGTCTCATCAAAATAGCTGGAGGAAGTATTGGTGTAGACATTTAAAAGGTGATCATCTAGCTGGTACACAGGATGAATAGATTGTGACTGTTTAGTAAGTGAATATTATATTGTCATTGCTCACAAGTGTGCATATATAGTAAATGAAAATGCCAGACCTATTGGGAAACATCTCTAAAGATTCAAAGACAAAAAAATTAATATGTTCCATATGGAGCAAGCATGAGGAACACATGGAAATAATTGTGCTGTATAATAAAAGAAAGAAATCCTCAGTAACTGTTGCTGTATTGATGTACAGGGCTATTTACTCTAAGTAAATATGCAAGTGGATATTTTGGCAATTGTGCCAAAAATCAAGAAACATGAATCAATCACAAAAATAAAAGTTACAGTTATTATAGTAATGTTTTGGTCTGAATTGTCACAATAATGTTACAGAGTCAGTCATTTTGCTATTATCACTGACAGAAAAGCAAGAACATGAGTTGTGCTTAAACTCTTCAGCACATTTTCCAAATGAAGTGCATGTTTGTGCGGGTGTCTCGTGGAGCTGTAGCTTCGTCTTATTTAATCACTCTGTGTTTTTGTTTGTGAGGATCGTTGAGAGCAGAATTTCATCCAAAAACCTTGTTTGCTTTCTGGAGCCAGTCATTATCCCCTGGTTAGCTCAAGGTTCAAGAATGCTGCTGTTTGAGTGATTAGCTCGTGGTCAAGCTGATGCCTCTCCATTTCAGAGAGAAAAGCTTGAGACAGCTGAGGAGGAGAACAAGAAGGCAGCAAAGACAATGCAAGGTAAACATATCTGCTGTATATCTGCTACCTTTATTCTCATTTCAGTGTGTGATTTGTTAAAGCTGCTATCTCTTTTCTGTTAGGATTGGAGCAGATTGTGGAGCGTTCAACGAAAGACTACCAGACCCTGAAGGAGGAGAATCAGTCCAGGGAGAAAGAGCTGAGAGCCCAGCTGACACAGGTAGGTGTGCACATGTACAAAAATACACTTATTCAAGAGGTTCAGTTTGACGTTACTCACTTTTGATTTTCATTAATATTTTCTTTTGTTGTTGTTTTTTTACTGTATTACATTTACAGTATACCAGAGTTTAAATAAAGCATCGTATTTTGGTTTTTGTGTGTTTTGCGTCACACCACAAATGGCACTGGTTCCACAATTTTTCTTTTCTTTTGTCTTCATTTTCTTTTTCTTTTTTATGTATCATCTCACTCCTCCTTTCTGTGGCCCTATTCATCTTCCATACACTACCATTGGATATACAGAGTATATACAGAATTTAGATTGCATGTTGTATTTTTAAACCATCTGTTCATTTGACTATAAAAGCCCATACCCACAATCCAAACATTTGTCCTAACACCATACAAACAAAAAGAAATATTTAGAGTAATTTCATAGTAATTCTCTAGAAAGAAAAGTTGGCAAGATATTAACCCTAATTCGATACAAATTTCTGATAAGTAAAACGGTTCATTTAGCAATTTATTGTGACTTCTTATCTTGGTAATTTGGGCATTTTAATTGAATTTATGAGTGAAATTGTACATCTTGTAATTTCTTATAATTTTATTGCCATGAAATTTTTTTTGTGTGTGTGTGTCTGGTGTGTTTGTTGTGTTTGGGGACAATAAAGTTACCATTGACTATTCACAGTATTATTTCCATAAATTTTGAGAGGAATTACAGTTGTTGCTTTTTTTAGAGAGATAGTTTTAAAGAGCTATCTGTTATCGTTAAAGTAAGGCACACTACGTATGTGGGCGATCTCTAGCCATATATACTGTATAAAACGCAATTAGGTGGAATAACCACGCCCATATAGGCAACAATTTTCAAGATGATGGGGCAACATGGCGGCTTCCGCAACGTGGCACCTGCTCCAGATTATGAAACAGTGCTACAACAATTCCTATAGAAGACTTTTGTTCCTTTACTACTTTTACATTCCCAGTGGTCTCTTTTTTAGATTTTTTGGGTTTTTTTTTTAAACATCAAACATGGTGGGAGAAAATGAAAAATGAAAAACTAGACTGTTTTTCCTGCTAATGAATATCTGCTGAATGCATGTAGTCTTTTTTTCTACTGCTTTTGTTTTTGAAAGTAGACCGGACAGTTTGCAGTTCTTTTTTCCCTAAAGCCACAGCTTTCAGACTTCTGTTCATGCTTCAAGAAACCCATTAGAGATTAATGTAAGGGTGAAACAGCATGAGAGTCTTGAGGCTGACTTTCCTTTTTTAGCCAACATCCTTAATGAGTTCTAATCGCTCTGTTCTATTAATAGAGTACTGTTTTAGAGTGCTAATATGACTCTGTTTGACTCTGTACTTAGTTTTTTTTTTAAAGTGGTTTGTTTAGTTATCCAAAACAGAAACAAGACTCAGGGAAGGTGTATGCATTAACTCTACAGTGACTAAATCTACCACAGTGTGTGAGGTGCACTCTGCCTGGTAGCTTTTTTAACTCAAAGTGTCATTTAGTGAATAATTAATGAAAAATTTTGTATGTGAACTTTTTTATACATCCAGAGGGAAAATAGGCTTGTTGTTAAACATGTGCATTTCTTTCTGTACTATAACATACAGTGGGGCAAAAAAGTATTTAGTCAGCCACCGATTGTGCAAGTTCCCCCACTTAAAATGATGACAGAGGTCAGTAATTTGCACCAGAGGTACACTTCAACTGTGAGAGACAGAATGTGAAAAAAAAATCCATGAATTCACATGGTAGGATTTGTAAAGAATTTATTCGTAAATCAGGGTGGAAAATAAGTATTTGGTCACCTCAAACAAGGAAAATCCCTGGCTCTCACAGACCTGTAACGTCTTCTGTAAGAAGCTTTTCTGTCCCCCACTCGTTACCTGTATGAATGGCACCTGTTTGACCTCATCATCTGTATAAAAGACACCTGTCCACAGCCTCAACCAGTCAGACTCCAAACTCCGCCATGGCCAAGACCAAAGAGCTTTCGAAGGACACCAGGAAAAGAATTGTAGACCTGCACCAGACTGGGAAGAGTGAATCTACAATAGGCAAGCAGCTTGGTGTGAAAAAATCAACTGTGGGAGCAATCATCAGAAAATGGAAGACATACAAGACCACTGATAATCTCCCTCGATCTGAGGCTCCACGCAAGATCTCATCCCGTGGGGTCAAAATGATCATGAGAACGGTGAGCAAAGATCCCAGAACCACACGGGGGGACCTGGTGAATGACCTGCAGAGAGCTGGGACCAAAGTAACAAAGGTCACCATCAGTAACACACTACAACGGCAGGGAATCAAATCCCGCAGTGCCAGACGTGTTCCGCTGCTGAAGCCAGTGCATGTCCAGGCCCGTCTGAAGTTTGCCAGAGAGCACATGGATGATACAGCAGAGGATTGGGAGAATGTCATGTGGTCAGATGAAACCAAAGTAGAACTTTTTGGTATAAACTCAACTCGTCGTGTTTGGAGGAAGAAGAATACTGAGTTGCATCCCAAGAACACCATACCTACTGTGAAGCATGGGGGTGGAAACATCATGCTATGGGGCTGTTTTTCTGCCAAGGGGACAGGACGACTGATCCGTGTTAAGGACAGAATGAATGGGGCCAAGTATCGTGAGATTTTGAGCCAAAACCTCCTTCCATCAGTGAGAACTTTGAAGATGAAACGAGGCTGGGTCTTCCAACATGACAATGATCCAAAACACACCGCCCGGGCAACAAAGGAGTGGCTCCGTAAGAAGCATTTGAAAGTCCTGGAGTGGCCTAGCCAGTCTCCAGACCTCAACCCCATAGAAAATCTGTGGCGGGAGTTGAAAGTCCGTGTTGCTCGGCGACAGCCCCAAAACATCACTGCTCTTGAGAAGATCTGCATGGAGGAATGGGCCAAAATACCAGCTACTGTGTGTGCAAACCTGGTAAAGACCTATAGTAAACGTTTGACCTCTGTTATTGCCAACAAAGGTTATGTTACAAAGTATTGAGTTGTATTTTTGTTATTGACCAAATACTTATTTTCCACCCTGATTTACAAATAAATTCTTTACAAATCCTACCATGTGAATTCATGGATTTTTTTTTCACATTCTGTCTCTCACAGTTGAAGTGTACCTCTGGTGCAAATTACTGACCCCTGTCATCATTTTAAGTGGGGGAACTTCCACAATCGGTGGCTGACTAAATACTTTTTTGCCCCACTGTACATCTCATGCTGGCTGCATTATATTTTCCAGGCCACTGAAAAGTCAGAGAGGTTGGCCTTTTCGCTGGAGCAGTTGACCCTTGACAATAGGACACTGGAGACACAGGTGGGCTTTCATTGGAAATATGTGGGATGATGTTTATCACCTGTGGATACTGTGGATACACACTGCTGTGACTGAGGTCAACACAATGGTTTTACAAGTTCTATTCTATCCCTTGTTCTTGTTATCTTCTCTTTCACCAGTGTTAGCTGTTAGCTGAGCCCTGCCTCCCTGATAGTTACTGCACTTGCTATGCTACTTTGTGTGCACTGATCAGAGTTTACAGAATGGTGGCAAAATTACCATAGAAATTCCAATACGTTCAAGCTGTTTCAAACCAAAGCAGTTTCTTATTTTGAGCCATTGATTGTGTCACCCGACATGATGACTGTCTCTAACAGATGTTCTTGGCTGCAGCTAATCAATCAGTTGAAAATATTTTCTATAGCTGTCTTTATGTTATTGTTTTTATTTTTTATGAAAATGCAAAAATGTTGCATATAGGCTTGATGGTGACAAGATCGAGGCGACAACGTTTCCCAAAATAGCTTGTAAAAGCATTGCCAAATATATTTTAAAATAATGTATTTCATCTTCAACATTTAACGGATTCCTCTATTAATAGACTTTTGGAATGAAGACTAACACCGTTTGGCTGTTGAAACAATATCTCACATTAGCCTTTATGCTCCAGCAACTGCAATTGCTTGAGCATAAGCCTTTTGTAGGGCAGATCAGAGCTGCTTAACTATATCTTGTGCTGCGTTCCATTTGAAGTAGGAAGTCAGAAATCCTACCTTTTAGTTTAAATCAACTGGAATGTCCCCTTGAATTGTGCTTCTCACTTAAAAAGTAGGAGAAGCCTCACCAACCCCAACTTTGTAACATAGGAGTAGTTCATGTAAACATGAGCAAAACTGTGTTAAACAGTGTGCCCTCCAGATCTATTTTTTTTTATTATTATTATTTACACTTTTTAAAAAATTATTTACCCTTTATTTTAGTTTTCATAATAATTAATTATATGTCCAAATTGAAATGAAATGCCAGTAATTCTTCATGAATCTAAGAATTTAATTAATTTTAATCTGTAGTCTCTGGCAGATTTATAACCAGTAACGAACAGTCAAAGCTACACCAGCATCTAAGCATTGGTTCTTTGTGGTTGCTGTTTGTTGCATGAAATTAAAATAGCAAAAACTATCAACTATGACACAGTGGATGTGTTAGTTGTAAACAGGAATTCCTTTAATTCTTAAATTATGCATTAGAGCAGCAAACACTCTTTAATCCATCTCTGACCCTTTGCTGTTGGTATTGTACAGTTTCAGTGTCACATGCTTGTGTTCTACTTCATGTCGCCACAACCCCGTGAAAGAACCCGCACATGCACATCAGTTCAGCTTCTGTAGCCTGCAGGGTTTTTGTTACATATTCACATCAACATTCCCACACCGACCGCATGTGATTGGGCCAGTCATCACATTTAATCAGCCACCCATGAAATACTACAGTCCATCCCTCTTGTTGTATTTCCTCCTTCTTTGCTTTCCTGTGTTTGCGACTTGCACTTTCAGCTGTAACCATTATATTTTTGTCATCTTATACTCAGCAGCTCTCCTCCGTTTGCACTCCACATGCAAAGGATCATTCACTGCATGGCTCTTGCGCAAATAATGCACGTTCATCTTTGCTATTTGTCAGCTTGCCTGTGGGCTCCAGATGGTGAATCTCCTCACTACAAAAGAAATACACAGGAGATTAGAGTAGGAAATGAAAAATGAACATAAACATGCTTTATGTTTGACATAAACTATATAATTTATTGGCCCAGCATTTTTCCTACACACTTTGATCAGCACTGCAACTGTACTCTCCCACTGTTTTACAGAGAAATACTGAATGAATTTGAACACAACTTCCTTTCTATACCGTTTGTTACTTGATGAATTCATGGATAATTAAAATACCATCCTATTGGTGTAAGCAGAAAAAGAGACACTTAAATTAACATTATAAGAACATGATTACATATATAATCAAAGTTGTATGTGCATACTGATGACAAGCAAGTTATGGCTTGTTTCTAAACCCCTGTTACTCCAGTGCCAAGTTTATATACTTAAGTCAACTTAAACTGAGAATATAATATAACACCAGCTTGGCATGATTTAAGTCCTCTATGACCCCTGCCTAATCTCCATTTTTTTCACTCCTCTCTCCCACTCTTTCTCTATGGGAAGTCTGCTTTCACTTTCTCTCTGATTCTCTAAAGAGGGTTTTATGGTCCAGGAGAGGTAGCATGTTTGCTCTCCGCTTAGCTATATTTAACTACAGCTAAGCTAAACAGCAACACTAGATATGAAAAAACACTTGAAAAAGACAAAAAATAACCGAAATATCGTGTGCTTATGAAATATCCGTAGTTTTAGTTTTTGTCAGTGTGCTTAAATGTGAAGATAGCAGGTTGCTGCAGATAATTATTGTGACTGAAATATCGGCACTACATGAAGTGTTATGTTTGTATTATAATACATATTCTAGACTTCTTAAGTGTTGTAAAAATACCACCCACATTATAATAATTGAAAAGCTAAAACTAAGACTTAAACATAAAACTACAATGTTTCTGCTAATCATTCATCAGCAAGTTTAAATTGACAATTCAGTGTGTTATTCTACCATTGAGACATGTTGAGCTTTGGAAATGGATACATATTTTTAGCTAAGGTCCATTTGGTGTCAGTTGTCTCTGAGAGGACGAAGGATCCCTAATAATTTAATAAATATACAAGTTAAATTTCTACATAGATTTAACTATGTAATATTTTCTATTTTAATATGTTGTACATAATATTTTATGCAGTTTTCAGAAAATATTTTTTGTTAGTCATTCTAAAGGTTAAAATCGAATTTTACCTTGTTGGTTATTTATGTAGCAAATGTTAGTCATTTTGAAGTTACATAATTAGAACTGTGAGCACTTAAAATAAGCACCTCCTGCACAGTTCAACTCCTCTTTGTGTAAATTATTTAAGCTTTTATCGATGACGTTTTAATTCAGCATAAACGTTACATTTTGGATGCTTTCTTTCTGTTTGCCACCACTGCTGAATTGTAGCATGTATCAAATTCACGTGTGTATATTTTAATTCCAAATTTTTTGGTAGCTGCAGGAGGGAGAAATCTGACTTTGTGCACTACAACTAACACTCATGTGATCAAGCAATTATTCAGCAGAGATGCTCTTACGTCTAGCTCCCTTCTCCACTCACCCATGATGCTGTAGGTAGTGATGTAACACTGCACATGTCAGAGTGAGCTGCTGTGTGTGTGTGTGTGTGTGTGTGTGTGTGTGTGTGTGTGTGTGTGTGTGTGTGTGTGTGTGTGTGTGTGTTACTTCAGTATAAACAACTGACTTGAGATCAGTCTCTTTTGTGTTTTGTGTTGTGTCCAAGTTATTATAGTTTTTTTTTTTCATTAATATCTTCATTGAATTAATTCCTACTCTGAGCATTCTAATATGTATACAGAGATGAAAAGTAAGGAAAAAGAAAAAAGGGGCTGACTGCAGATCATCTTAATGTGCAGTTCTCTAATTAAGCATGTTATTTTTTGTTCAGCTGCCTAACAAATTTAAAAGCACCAAATTGAAATCACAAGAGGCTTTTTATAGACAGATCCTCAGGAACACAACACAGAGGTTGTATCACTTTAGATTACTTATGAAAGAGTCCCAAATATTCTGAAAGAGTAGCATTACCTGTTTTTGTGTTTGTGCTGATATGCTGTGTTTGGTCTTCACTGAGTATGTTACTGTGCATTATGGCCAACTTCATGGACATCTTCATTTTAGACTTGTCTGTGTTGCAGACGTCTTGGGGTTTGTTCAGTTGCAGCTTTGAAAACCTAATCTGTGCTGCCATGTGTGAGAGAAGAGCCTTTTTCCTGGGAACACTTCGGGAAAAAATACATACTAACCTTTTGTTATCAGTTTTAACATTTAACATGCTTTATTAGACCTGTAGAGTCTGAGATGTTGCAGTTTCTCTGAATATTACAGTCTGACCTTTGAATACATTTTTTGGGATGTCCACTCTTAGAAAGATCAAGATCACGGGTGATGTCTTTCCTTCTTGGCATTGTGTTAACACATGGACTAAGTGCTTCAGTCCAGCAAACTACCAAAGCTCATACTCACCCCGCTCTTGCTGATGATCAGTTAGTTCATTTGATTAGCAGCACCTGATTGTTACTTACCCTTTTAATTCCTATGGAAACAGTAAGGATCTACTTCAGCTTTGTTTTAAGACCTTCTAAGGAGCAGATGCTGTTTTTATTACAACCTGAAAAACTTGAAATAGGGCATACTTTCTTTTCCACATGACTGTACATAGCATACATTGTTACATTTGAAAGGAAAACTGTGTGGCACACGGTCCTGTAAAGATTAAAGAGTACTGTAAATAACAGGGTTGGAGCAGATCTGCTTTTTAAACAGCATGACTCCATTTCTAAATTACCCTGGCCTCTTTGTCTGCATCGTGTCCTGTAAAATATAGATTCATACTGGCACATTATAGACAACATGAAACAATAATTCTGATATTTTTGCTGTGTACCATTATAGACAAATACCCACATAGCAGACAGGTCTGGCCCGGATCTGGTGTCAAGCCGGCACTGCTGGCTGACGTCTGGCATGGTAAGTGGGCCAGGCCTGGCGTAGATGGCACTGTTTATGTAATGGCATGCCATATCTGGCCCAATTGTGGTGTGGTTTATGTGGCCCAGGCTCATAGAAAACAGGTCTTCCCTGGATACAGCATCAAATTGGCACTTCTGACTGACTGGTGTCATGGTAGGGTGTATGTCAACCAGATGTGGGCCAGGTCTGGCAGTGATGGCACTATTTATATTCCTGTTTTCCTGTTTTAGTTAGAAGACCCAAATGCCATGTTGCAATACTATACTGCTATGGTAGCCAGTGTTTCAAATGCAGGTTTGACAGGTTTGTGAGTGTACACTTTATCCAAAACCTAGTGAGGGTTTACTCATGTTTACCACTTGGTGGCTGTAGCTCAGGAGGTAAAGCAGGTCACCTACTGATCAGAATGCTAGTGGTTCGATCCCTGGTTCCTCCAGTCTGCATGTCAAGAGTGTGAATGTGTATGAATGTAGTTAGGAAGCACTCGGTTTAGAGAAAGTGTGTGATTGGGTGAATGTGGCATGTTGTATAGAGCACCTGGAGTAATCCGGGAGAGTAGAAAAGCGCTACATAAGAATCAGTCCTTTCACTGTCTGAACAGAGTTTCGTCATGTTACTTTTGCGTTATTATGTTCCTGCACATTGTTGTTATTACATGGCTTGATTGAGGTACACATTAGACTGACATCTGGGGCCAGAGCTGAAACTGTTCTGGGCCAGCAAAGGACCAGCAGTGTGTCTGCAACTGGCCTTGTGCTGGCCCATGTATGGCCCACATCTGGCAAACCAGATGTGGGCCACCAAAGGGCCGTCATTCTTTGCGGTATGTGGGCAATGTGTAAGCACATTGTGTGGGCCAAATCCAGGCCATACCAATTTTGCTATGTGGGTAATATTTAGGTCCGGCCATAAAGACAAATACACCACATTTAAGTAAAGTGCAGTAATTTCCTAACTTAGTACATGGAAAGAACATCTTCATTTCAAATAAATGCTGTTTTACCATTTAAACCGTAACATGTAATAACCTAACATAAATATTTCTAATAATAAAAATAATTCTACATGTAGATGCATTTCTTTTCTATTAGCTGGTTCCTAAAGCTGACAACTAAAACTATGGACTGATTGATTTGGAATCAGGCATTGCTGTATAGACATTAACTGGTCATGTAGATAATGATTAGCTGCAGCCCTAGTTAGATTTCCAGAGTATCTATGCTATAACACGTCACTAAACAAGTGCAGGAGCCTAAAGTAGGAAGGCATGTCTGGTAGAATGTGCATTACATGTTGTTGCAGTCGCCAACTGAGGGTTCAATCTGAGATGCTGAAATTCACCATGAATGAATGGTCAACATTCTCATGAGTGTGTGTGCATGTGGTGTGCACAAACCAGATTGTGAGCTGCAGAAAGGTGGGGGAGAGTCTGAGGAGGAGCTTATTTAGGCTTACATAATGGAAGTGCTAACCTAACCTGACTCTGTGTGTGAGAGAGAGTTGTACAGGCGACACGCTCTCCATTTCTCTCTCTCAGTCGTGCACAGCAGGGGATGAGAGCTGATGGTTTATTGATGCCTAGCGGCTTGTGTTGGTGTATGCATTTTATAGACAGAGTGAGAGGGGAGGCATTGTCACAACACTGCTGTCGTTTAGCGATCTGAAATCCAGCAGTGGTGAGCTGTGTAGGTATGGACATAGCTGCTCTGCATCAGGGTTATTCCAACAACCTCTATTCGCCTCACTACCAGGTAGGATCATTCGTTAGATTTATTTTTTTTTTTCAGCACATCAAACTGAGAGGAAAACCTTCAGTGCTGCAGTCATTTTCTAATACAGTAGTATCTCTTGGACATTGTAAGCAGGTGAATGATCCTTGCCTGTGCCTGTAACCTATTGGATAATTTTGTATTTTGTGCTTGTTTGTGTGTCTTCCTGTGTTTATGCATTCAATTTGGACATTATCATAATAGAATTAAAAAACTCTGAAACCCAGCTGCAGTTAATATCACAATGTGTAAATGTGCAAATGGAAACATGCTCTAAAAGGCTAGCATGAGGTTTTTATAATGTATTTATTTTCTTTTTTGTTTCAGCAAAAACATAGACTTCAAAGTCATACTCGTTAATTAATTATTGACTGGCGCTGTTCTAAAGCAGCTGATATCACAGCGCTGTATGTGTCCGAGAAGCGCTTTGAAGCTTCAGGAGTGATTTCAGATGTGTTTGGAATCTCTGCTATGTGACTCAAATGGGAAACAAAAAAAGTTTGCTTGCAGTGAAGTTGAAGGAATAGATCTTTCTGGGGCTTTTATTTTTAGTTCCAGCTCATGCTGCTGTCTGCTTGCCTCTTTGGTCTGCTGGTGTATTTTAGGTATTACCTCTGGTCTCACTCTTAATGACCCAGATATTCTTTTTTTCTTACTGCAGTTTTCTTGAATGCAAACCAAGGAATGCAACGATCATTTGGAACAAGATGTTGAATATATCTGTGTGTTTTGTAGAGCTCAAAAATGTTGCTGGAATTTAAATAAGGGAGAGAAGGAGAGAATCAAACCATAGACACTCGTGTGTGGTCACTGTCTTAACCCCAGCTTTGGGGATTATCCCAGCCAGTAAATACCTTGATAATTGATTAGATGGGGATTCAGATAAATTGACAGTCACTACTTTCAGCTTCTGTGCTTTATGGACTGTTTTTCACCTTTGCTTTCAGTTTTTTTGTGAAAGAAAGATCATAAACATGTCTTTAATAGGACAGGGATTTCTGTTGATATATGGACGAATGAGAAGTGGAGTTTTATTATATTTATTTATATTGTTAACTGACTGTTACATATGCAATGTTATGAAGAAATCCAAAATTAATTATCCAAAATTAAGGGTTTTTTGTTGTTTTTTCTTGCTTCATTCTCTTGGTGTTGAATTCTGACTTTCCTTTTCCTGTTTAAGCTAACTTCTTTGTTTGAGCTATTTATGCATAGCATTTACACAGGTAGGCCAAACACTCATATCCCTCACTAGTGATAAAAAGCCTGAAACGAGATATTCCACACTGAAGTAATGAGGTAGAAGAACAAAACCAAACTCTTTAAAATTGCAGAGCATCATTGTTGGAACAAAAACTCCTTTCAGTAATTGCAGCTGTAATTACAGCCAAGATGAAATAAGCATAAATACTCCAGACGGGATCCAAAAATCACTGACCAGCACACAATTGCAATATTTGTTCGTTTCCTCTAGAGAAATAATAATAAGGGTTAGGTGTAATCTTGTATACCTGTAGTCCCTGTATCTTTCTCACCCTCTTTCCTTTCTTCCATCTTGCTCCTCTTCAGCTTGATGCTTTGAAACAGCAGAACTCCAAATATCAGGAAGAGCTAAGTCTGTCAAAAGAGCGGAGCAGCTCAGAAAACCAGCGCATTGGCGTCCTCTGCAAGGAAATGTGAGTACTCATGATAACTAATGTGTTTTTTCCTGCCTCTTGCCTCCCGTAAAGGTGACCCCCAGCCAGCCAGTTCATTAGTTTGGAGCTGCTAAATTTGTCCTGGGGGCCAAATGTTCATTAAAAATCCAGTCTGCATTTTCAAGCTCTAATTCCGCTCAGTAAGGACTGTGTGAGAATGTGGCTCGACAGTTGTTAGTTGTTACCTTAATGGGTCAAAATACTTTTATTTTTATAGCTGAAATGTCAAATGTGTTGTTGAATTGGCAACATGTGTAACTCTCTAGAGAGATGCTTCCACTTGTAAATATGCTCTAAATTGTTGTGGAAAGTACAATTAGTCAGAGCATGCTGTTGTGTGATAATGGATGTGGAGGACAATGTACAATACTTTTTATAAACACAGCAAAGAAAGCCCATTTGCGTAGTACTCCTTCTATTAAACATTCCTGAATCATGACACCTGACTGGAAATTTAGATTGAGTGTGCATTCATTATCCAGGTTTAAGATCCTTAACTGTACAATCCATGTTCTGGTTTTTACATTTCTGGATGTATATGTTTGCAATGTTTTTGACGGTGTGTCTTCACAGATGCTTAAAAAGTCTGAGAGCCATTTATGTAAAATTAAGGCCTTAACTATACTTAAAAATGTCACAAAATGTGATCCTGAAATATCTTGATTGAATCTGCAGTTTTGTCGACACAGTAATCTCACATGTTTCAAGCAACTATTGGCTGCTTGCTCATTTACATCGGGTCTTCACAGCAGGTAGCTCCACATGTTTGATTCGGCAGATGTTTTATGACAGCTGGCTTTTCTGATGGGATTTACATCGTTTGATTCGTTCGATTGAACTGATTGAACGTGGAAATAATAATCAACCCCTTCTTCCAAAAATAGTAGAGAAGCTGTGTGTGTGAAAATAGTGAAAATGGCACTGTCATGCAGCATCATGAACCTTAGCCACATGATCCTTATATCTTGACTTTTCTCGGCTCATTTAAAACATTATCTGAATTAAAATTGGACATTTTTTTACAGCGTGTTATCTACATTATTAATTCCTTCTATGTGTTCGGTGTTGACATGTAGATGTGGAAAGTCTTTCATTTGCACTGACTCAGCAGTATATCTTTGATTGTAAGCTGAAACATGGTGCTTTTGATTCAGGATAAAAGTATTCTCTCTTCTTATGGCCTATTTTTTCTTCTTTTCTTTTCTTTTCTTTTTTTTGTTTCTGGTGAAGTTCCAGTCTGCCGCTGAGCTCTATTTATAGAGCTTGCGTTTCTCTCAAGCTGTCAAGTACCTCTGTGTACATGTGTAAATATGTAGTGTGTCCATGCGTGTGTTTTTGGAGCCCTTACATGTTGAGTCATCAGAACCCTTAAATTGCAATGTCAGAGCTCCAGATGGATTTAACTGGCTGGATTATAGTCATCAATATGTAGCATGTAGAGGCAGCAAATGGAGATGAAAAATGTCAACAAATGACATCAGTTACAGTGTAACGGTTCCAGTCTCCTCAAGCACAATTTTGTCTTTTTTTTTCTGCCTTTGCCTAAATAATTGAAAATAAAAGCTCTCTAAATGGATGATTCATGTTACAGTCTTATATTGTTGTTTTACATTTTCTTTCCCTCCACCTCCACCCCGCCTTGTCCCAACAATGTTTTCTGCCATCCTTTTTGAGGCACGTCCTTCCTCACTCTGCTCCTGTTATGTAATCCCTCCTCTCCTCCTAGGACCGCCTGGCTCCGACATGGCTATTTCTCTTGTTGTGACATCAGCATGTGCGTGTGTGTTCTGTGTGTGTGTGTGTGTGAGAGAGAGAGAGAGACAGCGAGAGAGAGGGTTTTCAGGCTTGTACAGAAACAAGGTGGCTTTGTGCTATGAAAGAACAGCTGTAAACATTGTAGCTCACATACGTGTCATGATTGTGTTATTTTGGTGCTGCTGTAATTTTATCTTTGAAGGCCAAAAATATTGTTCATTAACTTCATTTGGTTTACATATTTTTTTATGCTTTCGTTTCTTTCACTTTTTCTTTTACTGTTAAAACGGTCACACAGGGGGTGTTAAGGTAGAGAACTCAGCTGTAGGCCACCTGCGTTATGGAAGAGTGCAGAAAATTTAATTTGCAGTATAAATAAACAGTTCAGATGATGTTTATATTTGTCACAGCTGTGGGATTCATGAAAGCGAGAGATGATTGTCTGAAATCAGAATCAAAATTAGCTTTGCGAAGAAAGAATTCAGTCATAGTCTTGTTTGAAATAACACTCTTGACAGCAGACACACTACATGAGACATGTCACTTATTTTTCAGGCTGTTCTTTCTTGTAAATAGATGGCTCATTATGTGAGAATATGTATGTCTTCAGAGTGTACTTCTGTATGTCTTTACACTAAGAGAAAGAATACATTTATGGGGGCATTTTTTTCAGGTTTTAGGCAAGTATGCAGCCGTTTTAATGATCCAGTCCAGTTGAGATCAAATTGTGCTTTATGTGGAATATGAATTAAAGTGATCATGCATTTAAATAATCATTGATTTCCTGCAGTGTGAAGGTAGCAAAAGATATTTAGATCTGTAAGCAGGGTCTGTCTGTCTTTTATCTAAAGCAGGAGTGGAAAACTCATTTTACATCATGCCCTATTTTTTACTATCTAAAAAAATGTATTGTAGAATTAGAATTTAGAAATATAATTTAGAATAGATATTCTATTGTTAACAATGACAAAAAAATAGTTTGCTGTTATTCAACTGATTACATTTGCCCACAATTTTGCCCGCGTAAGTGTACAACCCAGGTCTCACTGTGTAGCAAGTAAAATCCAAGTCATTGCACCTTGTTGGGCAGCTGTGGCTAAGGATAGATCCCAGTGTGAGCATACCAACATACAGTGACAGTGCTAACCTGCTGATATTTAGCAGGTGAAATGTTGACATTTTCCTCATCTCATTTAATTATTTTAGCATGTTAAAATGAATAATTAGTACCTAACACAAAGCACAACTGGAACTGAGACGAGAGGTTTGTGATGTCCTCTGAACACAGAATATGCAAAAAGAACTGCACAGTGGAGCGCACTGTTGTGTTAGAGTGCAGGATGCTATAGAGGCATGGGGAATGTAATTATACTGCAGACAGCTAAATATTTCACCCAGACGGTGCTGTGATTGGGCTATTAGTCACACATAGCTTCAGAGTTTTAACTTTGACACAAATCCTAAGAATGACCCACATGGGGCTAAACTCATTTTCCTGAACGAATCATTTAGTTCCAGCATCCAAAAATATCCAGATTCATAAATTCCCTGACAACACTGTCTATGCTGCTGTCTTTTTTATATAGTCAAATAGTGTAGTGTAGGTAGGTTAGTTGTATAGCACTGCAGTATATAAACTACTTCTTTAAAATAGGACTGTGTCATGAGTGAATGTAGGCAGCAGACACAGAACAACACGTGTCTTTCTAAGTGATGAGAGCTAATATGTAGATTAGCTCATCACGTTTCACTACTTTAAGATTTAGGATTGTTGTGCAAAATGTTTGACTTTTTTGGTTATTTTTTAAGAAACTACTAAACTAATAAATGTCAAAGATCAGTTTCATCACAATTATGGCTGTATAAAAATGGTCTGTATATACAGCATATAATGTACACTGACAATCTCACATTCAGTTTACACTGAAGTCAGGTCAGTGGCCAGTGGCCATTGCTCTTGGCACAGAGGGTTGTTCATTTTAGTTGTATTTTGTATGTAAGCTAAATCTACTGAGCTAAACTAAACTAAGCCTGATCTCTTTATATCAGAGAATATCTTAACATAGATTATGTACATTTTAGAAAATGATACCACGGTGGTGGATCATCCTTTATACTGTCAATATCTTGAACTGTGCCTCCCAAAAGAGATTTCAGAGACCGAAGAAGTCACTTGGATGAGTGACGAAACGTTTCTCTCACTGAAAATCGTACATCTAGATGAACAGAATCAACCTTTTGGGATTTACTTACCTGGATGATTGAGCATACATCAAAACATCTTAAACTGTGGTGGCCCTCTACCTCCCTATATTTGTACTGCTAACTTCATGACCATTAATATGGTAAATCAGAATCAGAATCAGAATACTTTATTGATCCCTGGGGGAAATTATCCCTGGGGGAAAGCCTCACCCAGGCCCAGAGAGCTAGGTTCATGAAAGAGCTTCTGAAAATTTTCTGTGCTGCTTTTGTGGGAGGGTCAAACAGCACTCTCTGATCGTCCCTGCTCAGACATCACAGACATAGAAATAGCTTTTCTAAAGTCTGAGAATGGTTTCCAAATATAAATCCATCGTGTTTTGAAACAATCCATTTGAAGTAATGATTAACTTTTTTTTAAAGTCCACTGAGCATTTTTACAGATATCTCTTATTTAGTGACAGTTATAGACATGAACTGAAAGTTCAGAATTTTAATTCAGAAATAGGAAAATAACAATTGTCCGAATATCACATCTGGGTAGAAAAGCTGAGTCCATGAGCAAGTTGAGTTTTCATAGTTGGCTCAGACATGTCTGAATAACAGCTGGACACTGCTGTAGAGATTTTTGTAATCAGTAAAGAATAGAAGAAAGAAGTTAGTGAGGTGTTTACACAAACTGCACATGACCGCAGTTCCTGTAGTGGAGGCCAGCGTGTTCTTAGGGACATACTTTTTTGGTTTCTCAGCAAGACCAATGAAAGAACGCTGTATGAAAGACTGCACTGAAATTTGTAGAAAAGAAGATGGCCTGAATATGATGTAATACTTAAGCTCTTTGTAGCTGTTTCTACACATTAACTCCAGCCCTGAACTTTTCTATGGTTTACCACACAGAGATGTGTGCAAATGTAAATGTCAGCCACATTCAAATTAGACTAAGTTGAAAACTATTCTCTAAAAAAAATGGGTTATCTTCTCAAAGTTTTGGCTCACTCAGTATCTGGAAATTTCAAATAGTAATCAGCTACAACTGTCTGTGTTGTTAATTGTTAACAATCCAAACTGGTGAGTCATACAGTTGTTATGATGGAAGGTGTTGATTTTTGACTGCTAGCATATAATCAGCTTTTAGCAGTTTCACATTGGCTTTATTATTTTCAGGTCAAGATCCATCAGCGGCTTTGCACTTTAATGTACTATCACATTAGCCTCAGAATCAAGCCTGTTGCCTCTGGTTGATGCCATATGTAGCTCTCAATCACCATTTGGGTTGGCTGCTTGGGCAGTGAATCTCCTGTAGAGAGATGCGATTTAATGGGAGAACATGTACAGCTTATAAAACAAACAGCAATATGAATGTCTCCTAATAACCCCTGTGTGCCTTTATTTACTTTAGATGTTGTGTGATCATATTATAGTCTTTAGATTAGGGAGTGTCAGCTGGCAAGGACATCTGTGTCTTTTGAGAGTTGAAGGGAACTAATGGGTGCTCAACATGAACATTTCATCATTGAAAGTAGGGGTGAAACGATACACAAAATTCACGGTTCGGTTCGATACTTTGGTGTCACGGTTCGATATTTTTTCGATACAAAAATGTTCATGCTTTTTTAATTTGTCATTTATTAAAATTATAAATATATATATTTAACTCAAAAGTACAGTTTTTATATTTAATGTTGCTGAAACAACAAAGTAATAAAAAAAATAAATCTATCTGATCGAGAAATCACTCATCTTTGGAAAAGAGTTTATTACAGAGAAATAGCTCTTTCCAAAATAAAAGCTATACTATACGCTTCTTCTGGGCTATATTCTCAGCAGCATATTAAACATATCAGGTCCCCATAAGGAGGATCATGTGCTAACGGCTGTCTAAATGACTCGGGTAAAGTTTGTAGCATGTGTGCTTGTTGTTTTTGTCTGCTTCCACTTGTCTTTGCACTAGGATGATGTCGGCGTAAATGTGCACTCATATTCATTTTGTTCCCACTAGTGCTGTCAGTGTTAATCTGAAATGACGTTAACGCCACAACACGGCAAATCTCCGTTAACGAGCTACCGCAGATCGCCCCGTGCGTGGGGCTTGACGGCGTCAACACGTTAACGAGCTAACTGCGCTAACGCAGTAGTTCCCACCAATGTAATTGAGCATTGCGTGGCACATCCGACATACTGTTTTACTTTTGTCCATGACGCGCTTACCTTTAGGGTCATACTTCACATGAAGACCAAAATAGTTCCAAACGCCAGATCTGAATGAGGGTGGGGGAGGTTCAATTTGCCATGTTGCAACGAGCTTAGCTTCTGCCTTGCTAGCTTGCGCTGCGCTCAGTGGATCTGCGCTCGACAGTGCAGCCTAGGCGAAGTAGTCGAACGCCGATCCACTGAGCTCTCAACACAGACAGCATCGTCAGAAGAAAAGTTGATAAAATAAATTAAAAATTTTGTATTGTTCAATACATATGCGTACCGAACCGAAAGCACTGTATCGAACGGTTCAATATCGATACGAGTATCGTTGCACCCCTAATTGAAATGTATTCATCATTTCATCATTTACAAAAATAGCCTCTAATATATTTGTTGTGTATATCAGTAATGATTCTTGTAGCAGTACAAAGTCATTAAGCATTAGAATATTTAGCCAGATGTGTATTGGATATGCTTACTTGGGTTTGTATAGGTTAGATGTTAACAGATGCGAATATCTGGGAATCACCAGATTTAAGCATATAGCAGTGTTGGTGACACAGACATCACTGGGACCCGACTACACTGCCTTTAGTGCAGCCCTCAAACGTGTGAATTGTCTTTTCTTTCCCTAGTGAGGAGCTGAAGCTGGCATCCCACAAGTCTCAGCATCCTGATGAGGTATTGACCTTTTTAACTTTCTTATTATGTAAATGCTTTTCCTTTATCCTGTTAGAGATCAGGGTTTTGGCCTAATGAGGTTTTATCTCCTGCTGTGACTAAATTGTTGAAGCTAAGACGGGTTTAGATTCTATTTAAATACTTCTATATTTTGTCTGTGTGTGTGTTTACGCCTCAGCACAACGAGGATCGCAGCAGTCAGCAGCCAGACATGAAGACCAGGTTAGATACTATGAAATATGTGCTTCAAATTTTGAATGTTGATTTTCTGACTTTTTAATATATTTTCCTGTTTAGTTTTTAAACATCGAACATAGAATGTTATAGTGTTTGTCACTGTATCTCTCAGTAATTCCTCTGCTGATGCATCTAAAACTGATGTAACAACCTATAAAAGACTACAGCCAACATCAATAATGATGTCATATCTTTCATTTTTTAGCAAATAACCATTTAACTCATTTTTAAAAAGTGAAAAATTAGTTGTTTCCCAAAGATGAGAGGCAGCACCAAATTCCTCTATAACATAAATAATCATTAATTGATATGAATATGTATGAAAGTATGACTCATGCAACCCTAGTTTAGTAGAGTTCAAGAATACAATGAACTCAATGTGAAAATGAACACACTTGGTCCCCTTTAACTCTTCAACTATAAACTAGCACAACACAGTAGCTATAACAACAAGCAGCTAAACAAAGATGCACACAAAGCCATCAAAACAACACTAAACAGCTTCTGAAGTCATTATCAGGAATGACCAGAAATAAAACCACAGTAATGTTTTCATTCCTTAAGTGCTGGTTGATTATTCCAGTATTGACATTAGGAGATTGATTCCTTTGGAGATTTGGAGGGTAGCTTTAATGTGACGTGGTTCCTCTAATGGGACCCCCTTCTGTACTTACACACATCCCTCTGTTGACTGCTGGACTGTTTTTTTCTTATCAGAGATGAGCCAGTGTTACATCTGTATTGTAGTCCTGGTAACAGAGCTGATGAAGAGCTAAAGTGTGAAACTTGGTGTGAAAGTCTGTAGATAAAAATCCTAATCTCCCTGGTTGTAATTTGCTGGTTTGTTGCTGAAGGTTTAATTAAAGACTGGGAAAAAAGAACTATATTAAGAGATTGTAACCAAGTAACTTGCTGACTGATTGTTGGCTCCAGCTTCATACTCGGTCAACAGCTATGAGTGCAGGATTGATCTCTGATCATCAGGATATAAGAGGCTGTGTGACCAATGTCATTTTTGCACATCTGGATGTTTTCTTCAGAAAACAACTAACTTTAAGAAGTTTTTATCAGAGTCAACTGGTAATTTTATACTTGCCGTTTTTATGTCCTGTTCATCACTTAAAATTGAGATTATTAGAGATTAGTTTTAAAAAAGTGCTTCAAATAACTCCCCACATAACTGAGAGGAGAGGTTTTAAGATCACTCCTGAGGAGACAGACTTGCATCTAGAAAGACTTGATTGCTATCTATTTGAGAGACTCACTATGAACAAAGTCCTCCTCCAGTCATTATCTTTCATATTAATGTTCTGGTCAAACGACCAGGGGCAGCATAATGCTGGGATCCTTGGCACTGTGCCTCACAGCAAAAATGCCCTGGGTTTGAAATAACCGCCCAGTTTGGCTGTCCAGTGGTGTATGCACGATCTACATGTGACTGCATGGGTTCTTTCCAGGTGCTCAGTACAAAAACATGCACATGAACTTGTCATAAACGGTCCTAGGTGTGAAAGGTTGTCTATGTATCTGCATTAGTCCTGTGAGGAACCTGGTGATCTGTCCAGGGTGTAACATCCCTTTGGTCCCATGAAAACTAGGATAGGCTCCAACCAACCCTGAAGTGGATAAACCGTTAAGAAAATGGAAGGATTGTACAGCATAGAGTATAAAAAATAAATAAATGGACAAAGATATGACTATTACAAAAGCAGAAGAGCAACCTCTGAATCTTTCAGATCATAAGGCATAAGGGCACTATTTGTTTAAATAAAAAAAGAAACTCAACTGAATATCTTTGGATATTAGACAGTCAGGTAAACCAAGCAATATGAATATGTCACTTTGGGATTTAGTTCCAGGCCACGTTGCATTAGTACTGTGTTTTTTCTTTTAGTCTTCCCAGATTTGCTCTTAGTTGGATAACATTTGATTTTTTTTAAAATGTAATTTTAGTTCCTTCATCTATTCACTGTGACGCTGTTTGGTCTTATTTTAAGCCTTGTCTAAGTCTTGAAACAAAAGAAGCTGTGAATATCACTTCTGTGGCCCTGTGCCAGTCATAAACATAAACACTGTGTTTTTAGTGATCAGGATATTAAAACATCCCACCACTTATGGAAACCAGTGACTTAAGTTCCGAGTGAAAGGCACAGTCTAACATCAAAGACAAATATGTGGTGTAAGATCAGAGTGAGGATCAGAGTGAAGTGAAGTCAAAAAGATGTAAGATGTAAAGATGAACTGGCAGCTCTGCAGTTTTGGCTCGAGGGGAATGGCAAGGTTGCATACAATTAGAGCAGAAATAATAGATGTGGCGGGAGAGAGTGTTTTCAAGTAAACATTATGAGACATGAGAGATGATTCAGTGAAACAAACTGCTCTCCTTCTCTTTGGTTTGTCAAGACTGCTGGAATGGATATGTTGCTGGAGTGTCAGCTGGTTGCCACTATTCTGTTGTAAGTGTTTTTTGGCAATCGGCGATAAAATCTGCTAAAATACAGCTAAGATGGTTATTCAGGTGCTACATTTTTAAGACTCTGAAAGCCCCAGTTTACATGGGAAATATTAAAGTTCATGACAGCACGATTACTGCACTTGTTCGGAGGGGTTGCCAGAAGAAAGCTTCTCTCTATAAAGAGAGCTTTCCAAAGTTGCATATGAACAAACTGCAAAACTTCTGGAACAATGTCCTTTGGACAAATGTGAGCATAGTCAAGCCAAGTCAAGTCATTTTTATCTATATATCACATTTTTCAAACAACAGAAGTTGAACCAGTGCTTTACTGAAACACTTATTCGCCAGGTCTCCAAGTACTAAGTTCTAAAACTGGTAAAAACAATTACAAAACACAGACCTCACATGGCAACATGACAAGGATAATAACTCATTCCCAACAATGGTAAAAAAAATGATTCAGGATTCAGAAGACTTTATTTATCCCCAAGGGGCAATTAAGAGACTGACCTTGCCGACCGTACATACAATACACAAACATCACATTGGGGAGACAGGTCAGGCTAGGTAGCTGGCCGGTTAGCCGCACAAGCAGCGACCCGGAACCGAACAACAATGGAAAATGCACAACATGAGGAAAGACGAGGAGAAAAAAAGAACTTCCCCCAGACTGAGCTCCAACAGGGAGATCAGTTTGAGAACAGAAAAAAACACCTCAGCACATGAATCATCACATCTCACAACATGGAAGACATAAGCTTTTAAGGCGTATGGAGGGGGTGGGGTGGGGGGGTGAGTGTAGGTCTGTGTCGGTGTACATGCGTATATGTGCATCGGTGTGTTTGTGTTCCGTGTTCAACCGAGAGAAAGTGTCCCTTCACCTGGTTAAGCAAAAGTCAACAATCTTCGGTCGACGCGGGTGACCTTGAATGAGGAGGGAGAGAGTCATAACAAACAGTCTTATTATCTAGGGAGAATTGTTATGAGCATCCAGCTGGCGCCAGGGGGGCCACATGAGATGAAGATGGTAGTTGTTTTGGTTAGTGCGAACAAACTGCTTCCAATTTTACAGTTGGTCTAATGTCCGTCACTGGTCACCAGGTCTCTCAATTCCCGTTGTTCTTCTTCAAGATGTTATCCATATTGCGTTTAAAAAAAAAAAAAAACACACAGTCTGAGTACTCACAGCCCTGCCCATCGTCTATCATGTCGGCAACCCTTGTGGTATTTTGAACAGCTGTAGCCGCTTCTTATTCTTCGATAAGCCAGGTCCAAGCCAGCTCCAATCAGCTAGAACTCTGTTACCGTAGTTCCAAATTGGTAGATGTCATTCAAAGTCCTCCATCGAGAGTGTTGCCAGACACACGACACAACCAACCATCGAGTATCCGGCAGCAAACGTCTCTGCAGGACAATCGGGCTCTCCCAAGCCCAGGAGGGTGTCAATTCCGTTAAGGGACCAGTTGATCAAATCCATAATTCTTCTTTATGTTTTTAGAGAACAAGTCTGGGAGACTCTCTTAGGGTTAGAGAATAAGCAAGACTATACGAAAGACATGAGAAGCCAAGCAGGAAAGATAAGGGAGAAGGAGAAAGTGCGACCGCCTCCGTCAAGCGACTGAGATGTGTCAGTAAAAGCTTGAATATAAAAAAAACATTTATTCCAAATAGTCAAGAACAACATTTAATGGTAGCTCTAAATAATTTTGATTGGACTAGCATACTATCATGTGATGACACTAATAAATATTCTACTATAAAAGGGGTCTTGTCACAGTTTCAGAAAGAGAGCCATTTAAAGAAATGAGTTTATTCCTTGCCTTGGATAAATACTGAGTGTAAACAGCTTATGAGAATCAAAGACCAGTTACTTAAAAAATCGTTACAATCTGGATTAAATACCGATCGATTAAATTTTATATCTGCAAGGATTAAAGTCACACAAACTTTGAGAATTGCAAAAGCAATTTTTTTTCATGACTAATTAATAGTGCCAAAGGAAATTGTAAGCTAATCTGGGAAAATATTAACAAACTCCTTGGTAACAGTAAGCATAATGCTGATAAAGACCTTGAACTTAAATTTGCCAGTGAACTAGTATCAGAGCCTCTCAGCCTCGCTACTAAATTAAATGATTTTTTCCTTTCCATTACCAAGTACCATTAATGAAATTGCACAATTGTTTTCTAATTCTTGTGACCTTCAACAAAATATTGGGAATACCGACACCAAAGAGGATGTTTCTTCTCAAGATTCAAAGTTCAATATTCAGAAAATGAAGTAGAAAATATAATCTCTAAATTAAGAAGTTCTAAAGCAAGGGATGAGTTTGGATTTGATACCAGTTTCTTGAAGCATTATAAATCTTGTCTTTTGGTGCCTGTGACCCATCTTATTAATTTATCAATCACACAGGCAGTTGTTCCTCTGAGTTAGAAGGTGGCAAAAGTTACACCAATTTAGAAATCGGGTGATAAATCAGACCCTGCTAATTATCGATCTATTAGCATACTCCCTATCTTTTCAAAGATAGCAGAAAAGTGGGTTGCTAATTCTATCATCGAGCATCTTAATGACTCCAATTAGTTGTGCAACGGATCAAATATCTCACGGTTTGGATCGGATTACAGTTTTAAGTCACGGATCGGATCAATTTTCGGATCAGCAAAAATAGAAAAAAAAGACAAAAATTTGACTCGCCATTTACTTATTTAAGTATTTTTTGCCTATTAAAAAACATTCAACTCAAGACTCATTCCACGCACTTATATAAAAATAAATTAGGATGCAATATGGACATTATGGACAGTGCTGGGTATCCTCTGCATCCTCTGCACACGGCCATAAACAGCCAGAGGAGTCTGTTCAGTGAGAGGTTGCTTCTCCCAAAGTCAAGGACGAGCAGACTTAAAAACTCCTTTGTCCCACACGCCATCAAACTGTTTAACTCCTCGCTGGAGGGGAGAGGGAGGGGAAACGAGGACAAAGGAGGGGGGAACAAGTAAGCTGTAGTGCCTTTTCCCTGTGCAATAGTTTTTGTTAATATCCAACGGTGTAATAGACGCACAATACTTGAAATGTTCCGTTCCCTTGCATTCTTATTCCTATTTATTCTATTTATCCCTTTTGTATTCTCTGTATTTATATATGTGTATATGTGGTACATTTCTGCTCACATTCTCCAACTTCTGTCGGTGCTGTGCTACTGGAAACTGAATTTCCCGGAGGAACCCATGGGATTAATAAAGTTTCATCTAATCTAATCTATAGGGCAGTACAGGGCTTTGTATCTACCACTCCGCTGTGATATAATGAGCGGTCACCGCCACGTGGCTTTCCGTTGCCCTGGAGGTCCACCCATTTGTAGTTAGGGCAACAGAAGATGCCTGGGATAGTTCAGCCGCAACTGCAGCTAAACACCCCAATAGTTTTTGTAATAGCTGTAGTAGCCGGTCGGATTGGGCAGCAAAAGCTGCTTAAATTCCGCAAACTCCTCTGCTCCTCCACTTGGACCGCTAGCGGTGGCCATAACTACCGCTTGACAGACTGACCACCACACACATATTTTCTTTTCTTCTTTTTTGAATCTTCGGATCACGTGCGTGCCGAACCGTGGAGTGGGATTGGTTCGGATTACGGATCAACCGTGATCCGTTGCACCACTAACTCCAATCCGGGTTTACACCCTATGCAATTTGGATTTCGCACTCTTCATTCAACTGAAACGGCTGTTTTTGTTGAGAGAGTGAAATCTTACTTAGACAAGAGCAGTTATGTTACAGCTGTTTTTCTTGATTTCAAGCGTGCGTTTGACACTGTGAATCATCTTAAGCTCTTGTCTAGACTGTCAACATTTAACATTAGTAATCACACCGTTAAATGGATACAGTCTTATCTATCAGATAGAAAACAATGCGTGCAAATAAAGAATAGCAAGAAACTGGAAATAAAAAATCATCTCACTCTTTACTCCTTGTACACATTTTTCTGCAGAGAAATTGTCTCAAATGTGGAATCAGAGGGGGACACAAACTTCCAGAAATCCACTGGAGCCTTAATCTCAGACAAAGACCGGGAATTAGAAACTCTGAGGAAAGAGGTACTCACGCTCAACTTACAGTATCTTGGACACGCTACATTTGTCCTGTGTAATGCCAAATATGTAAGGTATTTGTCTGTCTCTATCGGCAGATTGCGGTGCTGCGAGGAGAAAACGCCATGGCCAAGACCCTGCAGTCGGCCGTGGAAACGCTAGAGAGAGACAAAGCTCAGCTGCAGAGCCGCGTTCACAGTCTAGAGCAAAGGCTTATGGGAGCACAAGCCTCGGAGGAAGGAGACAAGGAACTCCCACCCTCTGGTGAGAAAATACCTCAGCCTTGTATCTGACAAGAGATACAAAAACATAGTTTGTTGACTCTTTTTCTTGTCTTTGACATACTTTTGCAGGTGATGCAGCTCTGGAGCAGCTGAGGGAAGAGAAGGAGTTTGCAGAGGGACAGGTAAGACTTGCCGCTAACAGAACTGATCTCATTCTTGGTTTCCAGTTAATGTTTGCACACATGACCCCAGCGTCGTTTAAGAGGAGATATGTGTGATTTTCTCCATCAGATCAACTTCCTGAATAGTGTGATTGTGGACCTGCAGCGGAAGAACGAGGAGCTGAAGATCAAATTGAAGAAGCTTGCTTTGTCTGAGTTCAATGGTAACGACGGGACTGATGGGTAAGAAATATACTGTTAAAAAAATGTAACTAATGAGCACAAACAAATCGTCTAGAATTGATCAGCTAGACTAATTAACTAGTTTTTCAATCAAAAGTGCCAATCAATCTCTCTTGCTTGTGTAGTCAGTTTTCTGCTGTTCTCGCTTATTATAATTGAGCAAAGCTTTTAGTTCAGACAGACAACTGACATTTGAAATGATTCATTAGTGCAGAATAAAAAAGTTAGAATTTGGGCATCTAAGCTCATCACTCCTTGCAGATGTTTTATGTAAGAAGACTGGAGAATGTTTAAAAAAATCCCCTGGAGATGGGAATTTTTCTTCTTAACTAAACCACTAAATATGAAGGTGTGTTTGGCATAAGAGGTGAGAAGAATGAATGTAGTTTGTGTTGGCTCCCTGAATCAGCTTGCAGGCTTCACTCCATTCATGGCAGACCACAGAGTTAAGTGCACAATCAAATATCTCTGTGTTAGTGTTGTTTCTGCGTCATAACCAGGGGTGCACATAAGTGGTCCGCAGGTGCGCATTCGCTGTCAAAATAAAAGACGCGCACCAGACAAGAAGTTGCAACGCACTTATGTGCACCCCTGATCATAACAATTAAAACTGCTCCTGGACCACCAGCGCACTTGATTCATCACATTGTCTATCACTTTCAAGGAAAAAGACTAGGAAAACACTAGTGAAGTATACAATGATACAACATATTCAGATAAAAACCCATGGCCACAGCTTGCGTGTTTTCACTTTTCTCTGTAACGTAGGTTTGATGAAGGCATATCAAAGCGAGAGAAAAAGGCGACCCCGCGTCTCTTCTGTGACATCTGTGACTGCTTTGACCTCCACGACACAGAGGACTGCCCCACTCAGGCTCAGAGCCCCGACTCTGTACCTCACACCACCTACCATGGCAACCCTGCCGTTGAAAGGCCCTACTGTGATATCTGCGAGGCCTTCGGACATGCCACAGAGACCTGCAATGATGATCAGACCTTCTAGAGGCTCCAGGTGTTTTATTCTCCTTCCCCTTCCTTTTGCTTCCTCCCCATAAAAACTTCAGTTACCACCATTTCCTCTCCTGCTCTTTTTTCCCACAGTCCAACCCAACATGTCTGAATATAGCCGCTGCAAATTTTTCCATAATGTATTTTTATACCGTATTTATGCATATCACAAGTAGCCACTGTCCTGGTCTGAATTCTTTACTCTGCAGCTCCATTCTGTGTCATGAAGAATGCTCGTCCAAATACTGTATGCTGCTTTGGTGCAATATTGATGTTAATAACAAAATGAATCCGTCCTTGTCATTTTTAATGTTTGTTTTGCATTTCAGTTTCTCTAAAATAACTTAGGCTGAATTTGTTGATGGTCAGCAAAGGGAAGCACAGTTGAATGAAGGGAAGATGAAGCACCCCTCCACTCTGTTTCACATAGCTCAGTGTGAAGCTAGAAACCAATCACACTGATGCTGCCATAACTTTTTTTTTATGTTTTAATGCAATATTTTGTAAAGCCCTTTTAATAAAAAAGGGAAAAATATTTTTGGGAAAAACTAATTATAATAATAAAACTGAAAAAGTTGTAATGTTTTGGTGGACATATAGGTAAAACAAGAAAAAAAAATCCATGCACATCCTCACCACTATATGGGGCAGGTGCTGAAGAAATGCATAAATACAAAAAACGAATTAACAGCTGGCGTACTGCAGAACGCCAGCTTTATTTATTTATTGCATATTAATAGTGTGTAGCATACATGCTCTTCATCACACAGTGAAACAGTTCAGTGCCATCTTAAATCACCTGTGATTATACCGCCATCAGGTTACTTTGCCATCAGCAAGTATAAGCAAACTTTTAACGGGGCTCTCTTCATAATTAGATGCAATAAATATAATTAATATTAAATGGCCCAAAGCTCAAAGCACAACAACACATGAATCCTTGAAGAAAACACAGAGATTTCAAAATGATCTAACATGGTTATGCAAGGAATTGTGAAAAAGTAAGAATGTCCATTTCTGAAGTGTGTATGAGCTGGATTCATTTTTTTTTTCAATATTAAATCTTTGCCGTTAAGTTGCATATCAGTGAAATCCACATTCCTACTTTGACAAGGAAAAGCAGACAAATTTTACTCAACACTTTGTTTCAAGTGCATATATTAAAATAGACATTTGGAATATTATTACTAAATTCTTATAATGGTAATTATCATAGTTAGTATTCTAAAAATACTGCATCACTGTAAAAATTTATTTGTTTGCTCTCAGAATATTACAACTTTTTCAATAAATCATTTGACTTTATTATTTAAAATGTTAAACAGACATTTTTAATGAGGGGATTTCTTTTTTCTTAAATAATTTATTTTCATAATATTGCGTGTATTTTCAAAATCTTATGGCACGTTGTTTTCTTAGACTGTTTCATTTACTTTAGCAAATTAATATTATATTATAATAGTAAGATATTTTTTCTTAACTTTATTCTCATATTCTCACACGACCCCTTATTCTCAAAACATGATCACTTTTATCATAAAATATTATGATAAAAGTGATCATAAAATAATATTATTTCTTGTAATATTTCATATTTTTTCTTAAATTTGTCACAGATTTTCAATTAAAATTGTTCAGTTTAATATTTAAAATAATTTTGACTTCATTTGTTTAAACAAGTTCTAGTAATAACCTAAATGCTGAAAATGTAAATATTTTCTGATATGGATATAGTTCAATCTTGACCTTGGAAATGGTACTTTCCAAAAAATAATAATTTCAGGCCCTTTTTTCAAAGCATGGGTTTACCTTCACACGTACTTTTTTCAGTATAAAGTTTCATTGCTTAACTAAATAACACAATTCTGTCTGTTTAGTAACTGCTGAGCTTTTCATTATAATCTCACATTGTTCTTATTTCTAAGAGATTTTTAAGGACCATTTCCTGAGATGCCTAAAAGTTTACAATTTAAAAGTTGCCTGCAATATTGTGACGAATGGGGAACTTAATCAAAAGCTACTAAACAGATCTCAGCTTTTTCCAACATCAGGAATAAACCCATTTTCCTGTTTAGTCTCCCACAGGTTGATATGTTTCAAACGATGCAGTAGAAAGTTACTGAAGGTTAGTAATGAAGTTGCATTTTGTTATTTATTGTATGATCTTTTATTAGCCAGTGACACCCTTAAGGGAAAATAAGCTAGCACTGATTGAAGGTGTATAGTCAGTACTAGGACTACTGTAGTATAGGTGGGCTTTTGAAATGCATCTGCCTAATGTTACAGGAAACTGCCCAAATGAAACTCCAGAAGCCTCTACTAACTTTGACAGCTTTGCACTATCCACTTTAAAGATTCAGTAAATGTACGTCTTCTTCTCAAAGTATTTAAAAGCTATTTTTTCAAGGAGGACGGTGCTGATCATTGAGCACTAACTTTCATGCCGACCTCTTTAAAGGTACTTTTTGCAATCTCCTTCTCTGGCATTTAAGGAAAACTTGGTTAAATGTAGGTTACACTGGGTACCCCTACAAATAGCATTTTTAAGCAGAGGACCAGGGGTTTGAGTCTGCTTTCCTGTCTATTCTCTATACTGTACTAATAGGCTGAAAATGCCCAAAATAGAGTTGTACGTTACACTGACTTGCTACACCACCTTGTTGTGGAAGTTGGTATTACACATAGTGTAGTCCAGCCCTGCTTAAACTTTAGTTCTCTCTTTTTCTCTATTTCGTGAAGAATGATTTCAAAAAAGGAATTTGCAACAAGTACCTTTAAAGCAAAAGTTTGACATTTTAGTAATTCTGCTTTTTCGCTTCGAGAGTTTAATGACACTGACTACTAAAGTCTATTCCAGTTGTATTGTGACTGTTAAAAGTCACAATACAACTGGACTTTACTTTGTCAAATGAACATACATCATTATTTAAAGTTACCTTATGAAAGCCACCTTATTATACACTAAAAACATTTACTGTGAACATAGTTACCACAGAGCTTGTGTAACTCCTGTATAACCTGGTTTCTTACAAAATAATGATAGCCTCAAAATACATCATTAAAGCACACGTTGGCACATATATAGAAATTAAAGGTAATCCTAATATCTGGTGGATTTTGTAATTATAAGCACAATAAACAAAGAAACAGCAGTGATATGGTAGGTACTGAATGGATTTCAATGGATTTCTAAAGTGCGGTCAGCTTAAAGCTACACCAGGTTAGCTTAGCACATATTGAAGAAATATTGGGAAGCATTATAAATCATGTGTTGAACATAAAACAAATTGCCTTTTTTTTTCTTTTCTTTTTTCTTTTTTACATTTTTGTACTATTTAAAGCAACATGATCATAACTGTTTGTGAGCTTTAGAGGTGCTACTACAAGAATGCTAGCTGGCAGAAAGCGACTAAGTGAATTACCTAAATTGCCAAACTATTTCTTTAAATTAACCCTGTATAGCAGTTTTTATTTGATATATCTTATACTAAAGCACAATTTTGGATCATATTGAATCTTCCAGTGTAACAGTGTATAATACATGACTAACCACTGACCCTAGTTTTTGTAAATACTAATCAGAAGTTTCCTTCTGCTAAATGTGTACACAGTGCCATGGAACAAAAAGATAGCTTTTATGTGTACATCTTATTTTTTTTGCCCTGTTGACAAGGCTGACATTCTATAAGGAGGTTTTCACTCAAGGGGAAAATTATTTGTATAGACTTTAAAACATTGTTATAAGTGATGAGTCTAATTATTAGTGTAATGTTTTATATGTAACAATTTCAGGCACCATCTATAAATGGTTTCAAACCGTTTTACAGATGTTAATGTGGTGGAAAATGTCACTGTTTTCTATGTGCTGTATACTCCTGAACAGAACAATACAAATGCTAAGAAAAGAGAAGCTGCTCTCTTGTCCTTTTTTTCCTCTTTACCGGTCAGCCACTGCTCGTCCCAGATGCACTTTTTTCACATTTCAATAGTTGTTTGACAAGAAAAATAAGGAAAGTATATACATAAAAACATCTCTATTGTGAAATTGATATACTTATTTTCCTGTTGTTTTGGTTACATTAGTAGAAATAAAAAATCAACCAGGGCTTCAGTACCTCAGATATTGTGGGAGTGCATGAAAAAAGGAGAAATTTGGAACTTGGCAGTGTAATTCACACATGAAAAAGACGTGGCAATCATGTAAAGTAAAACAGCTGAAACCACTCTAAAACGTGCATGTAACTTTTGGGTAAAAGAAATTCAGGCAGTGCGTACGTGCATTAAACCTACATTCTATCTGAAGACCACCAGATGGTGGTAGTTGTGGTTGCATAAATGTTTTGCTTACAGCTGAAGTTTGGTTTTTCTCTTTCTTGTTTGATAACCCAGTTTTGCTTTCTTGATTATAGATATGACTCAGTCTTCATTAGCAGTCAACTTAATAAAATTAATTAGCTGTACTGTAATAGTTGAGCACTGTTCTGTAAGAACTGAGTGGACTAAAGCATTTGTCAAAGTGGCATCTAAGCCTCCACTATTTTTTTTTAATTATTCAGGTAATTTAATGATTACATTAAGTAGAAGTAAAAATTGTGAACGGAAAACTGTTAATTTGAGGCCTCCAAGGGCCCCTCCTGGTATTGGGGCCTTGGGCAGTCAGTCCTACTATTAATATTTTCATGTCTTTGTTCCACTGTAACAAAGGTATGAAAAAAAAAAAGTGTGTCTGAATATGTAGCTCTCACATAGTGGCAAAAATCAGCTAGAAAGCAAGCTGAAACAAGCCACTTAAAAGCAAAAAGCATACTTTGATAAGGCTGCTATTTCAGATTCGTGCCCTTTTTCTTCTCAACAAACACTGAACATCAACACCCAGAAAATTTTGTGACTTTTATTAAGAAAACAAAACCATTGGACATGATAAAAACCAAGCACTACTGATGGAATAAATAAGTCAAACCAAACCATAAATCTGTACAAGATCTAAAGAAAAACAATATGGTCCCAAGAAAAGAAAAAAAAAACCCAAAACATACAAGATCTTATATCTCACAGCTCTTTTTTTCCATTTTTCTTTTTTTTTACAGTTATGAGCAAACTATAAGCAATTGGCTCGATCAGATGAAAGCTACAACATAAGTGAGATTTTTTTTTCTTAAACTGAGTGTACATAATGCTGTTTATAACTGTTAATGTCAATACAATAGCATTTTAAGTTCCAGCGCTGCTGGACTGGGAATGAGGTATATGCTAATCCGTCCTCTATACCAAGACTTTTTTTTTTAAGTTTCTTTTCTCTCCATCCATGTGAATGCTGATTTGCTGAAATCTGATCAAGTAATTCTGCATCATAAAGCCCCTGTTATGTTATGAAATCATTGATTTGTGGTGAGTCAATTCATTTCAATCCAAATTGACAAGGAAATCTCAATTAATGAAAGTAAATCTTAGATGTGTGAGGTTGTACATTAGAGGTCACAGGCCTGAATCCACACAACAAAGTTCAAGTAAATTGCACAACTTTGCACAAAACCAAGAGCTTGATGCCACGTGTGTATGGATTCAGCCAACAGACAGCACCTTGAAGGAGGATTAGAACCAATGTTTGAGCTAAAAGACTTTAGTAGGTCATAGAGAAGTAGTGATACACAGAAGACTTACACAGAGGAGAAGTGATTAAATGGTGGAGCAGGTGGGAAAACCGGTCCCGGAAATTGGTCAATTTCTACTTACAGGTGCTAAAAGAAAAACAAACAAACACCTGAAGTAGACAAAGACCAACAACTGGTGATCTGACTGAAGTTTACAAATTGTAACATTTTCACAAGACAAAACTAAATTAACTTCTGGGTAGTGTTCAAATTCCAGTCTCCAACTGTTTAAAGGAATAACACGTCAATTTGCTTCCTTGCAGAGAGTTTTATGATAATGCGATATAACGCTATTACATGGCAGGAGACAGTTAGACACTTTCTTATGTGCCAAGAAGTAATGAGGGACTTCGTCTCTTTCTTCATCTCATTCTAGTATAAAAGTAAAAATAATAATTGTAAATAAATAATAAATAGCATGTTAACATGTAAGCTAGTTTCACCTACTAATATCTCCAAAGCTTTTGGACAAAAAAAACAACAAAAAACAAATCTAAAACTTAAGTCGTGTCATTCACAGGGAGTTATGTGCCAGACTGTCTTTGACAGAAGCTGTGACCCCCTAGAGAAAAATTCACAAAAGTAAACTAACCAAAATCAAATATTATTTCTGCTAGGCTAGCTTCTCCCTCTGCCACTTCCTGTCCCGTCCTACTTTGGGCAACACCCATCAAGGAAATTTAACCTAGTGGATTTGTGTGTTGCTGCAACATTACAGGTGTTCCTAGTTCTTATTTGACTGATTTTAGACCAACCCAGGCCAGCCGTTTCCCTTTCTTTCCAGCTTTTATACCAAGCTAAGCTAACTAATGCCTGGCTGTGACAATGCCATATTTTTTGTTTGACTCTCTGCAAGAAAGCAAATATTTCCCAAAATGTTCATCTATTCCTTTAAATGAAAAACAGTTGTAGGTAAAAAATAAATATCGGCTAAAACTATTTAGTGATAATTGTAAGGCAAAAAACAAAACAAAACATGGCACCAAAATTGTAATTCAAAACCTGCTTGACCTAAAACGTGTATTTAATCGTAGCAACTCAAGGCACACCTCCAGGACCTACGCTAGCTATGCCTGTTTTTACTACTTAACCAAGAGTGTATCTCAACCAGTACCGTTGTCATATTCTTCCTCTACGAACCATAAACAAACTCTCTTTGAAAGCAAAAAAAACAAAAACATATGTCAATGGTGAACTTTTCATGGATAGAGAAAAAAGACATCCACTACAGCAGCAAATCTATCTGTGATCGATTGTGACATACCATAACAGTGCATTGACCCTCCTGAGAAAAAAACCCTAAACACTTCCTAAACAAATATAGAACATTAGTCTAACAGGAGGCGCATCGGGAGGATTGAAGTGACGTGGTCCTAGGGTGGAGGTTCCCCCCGCAGCCGCTGATCTGAGACCAGGCTAACCTCTTCAGTTATCCTGAGCTAAACCCTTAGCAGTGAAACGTTTAAAAAATGGTCTCAGAGCAGTGTCTGCGATTGACCTCATCCTAATCCCAGTGTTAACTCTTTTAGTCACAGAAGCAGGTCAGTGTTTGTCATCTGGCCTGGTGGTGGCTTGGCTGACAGCGCTGCCCCTGTTCACAGAGGGGGTTGCAGCCCAGGTTCGGCGTGTCTCTTGGCATTAGTGAAAAGTGTGGAGGACTGGAAGGAAGCACGGAGGGGGACCAGTGAACAGAGGTAATATCCATTCTCCCTCTGTGACAGGGGAGTGTCAGGGGCAAAGATGACAAACTGGAGGGGAAGCAGCCATTAGGGTGAAAGTGAGAGAGGAAGGGTGGGAGACGTCCATTATCCCTTTTAGTTTAGGTAGAAAGAAGAAGGTGAGGGAAGAAAAATAGGAGTGAGAGGAGAGCCAGTATGTCCATTAGCCCTAAATTATCTAGAGTTAATGGAGGAAGGACAAAGGGAAAGAGACAGGAGGCTGAAGAAGAGTAATGACTCAGCCCCAAACATTTAACTCTCCTCAAAGTCCTGAGATGAGGACTCCAGTTTGTTTTTCTTGCTGGGCGGGGCTTCATCCTCTAGGTCCTACAGGCAAGAAAAAAAAAAGAAAATATTGAGGATTGTTCTGGACTAATAAATAGTAATATGATAGACTGTATATAAAGGATATCTTCTGGGTCTGAGAAGCGAAGCTAACGTGGATGTACTTTCTTCTTCTTTCAGCTGCTCCCTCTAGGGGTTACAACAGCAGATCATACGACACCGATTCAAATTTTATTGACAGATGTGTTCATACCTGAGTGGCTTTGCTGTCTAAAGAGTCCTTCTCCCCTGAGGACAGGCTGTCTCTCTTGGCACTTTGTGCTCTCTCTGAGGTCTCTGATGAAGGGATGCTCTTACCTGGAGATTGTTAAGACATGGTCACAGAGATGAACTGCCAAAAACACCCTCAAATTTATCTACAGTTTTCACTTTTGGTCACTGAGTTACACCAATTCTTTTCAGATGTTCTTGTTCTGTTAAAATGATGGCATTTTGCTTCCAGGACACTGGTTTAGACTTGTTCAATCGTATCAGGAAGAAAAAAGGTTCTTCTACTGACAAGATACAACACTTACTGATTTTTAAAGTTGATTATTTACCATCCTAAATACTGGTGTTCAACAAATTTCCGAAGCATTTAAAAAAAATGCTTGTGGGGTTTTCTTTAAAATCACAACAAAGCCAAACTAGACTCCACATTTAACCACATATGCTCTGAATTATTTTCATGAGTAAATAGATTCTGCTTTTAACTTGTTTATTAAAGACAATTGGAATAAGAAGTCTGAATAAGTGTGTGTTTGGCATTTTTTCTTGAAGCTTATTTATGATCAATTCAGAAACAATTGGTTTGATTAATGTTATGGTTGCAAGACTATAGACACACACTGACACACTCATTGGCCTGTTTATCGCATTCTAGGATTTATTTCTTGTGATGTTTTTACTTCTGTGGTCCATAATTGAATGATGAATTGGATGATGAATGAACTATTCTTTAAAAAGAAGTATAACATGTTTAATCTTTGCTTATTGTGCACTCAGTTCAAATTCATGGTGCAACATTTCCAGGTTCAATCCCCACAAGACTGCTGCTGTGAGGAGTACATTGAGATATTCAAAAATATAATATGTAAGTTAGAATGTGAATGTATGAGAGGGGGTTTTGGCATTAAGATGAATTGAGGGTGGCAGTAAAAGATGGTTGACGGTTAAAGTCCCGGGGGGAACAGCACGGCAGCTGCACTGTGTCTGTGGTCCCCGTATGAGTGTTTGACTATGTAGAAGCAGTCATTTTAATCTTCTCACAGTGTGATGCTATTTGTTCTGAGGATAAAAACAAAAACAGGAAGGGGCTCCTCACCCATCTGACAATGCAACTCCACCACCTGCTAGAGGAGCTTTGGATAAGACTGTCATTTAAAGTATGTGTGTCTGTCTGTTTATTTGGAAGTGTGTTTGCAAGTGCCTAACCCCTCTTGCTGTCTGGGCTCTGGTCAGTCTTGGCTTCACCATTGTCACGGTGTGATGTGGAGGTGGGCTCTGGGGCAGGGCTGGTGCTACAACTGTTTTCCTGTTTCACTGGGGAGGAGTCAGCGATGGAGCTCTGGTTGCTGTTGTCATCTAGCAAAGACACAGATTGAAAGTATTGCACAGTCAGTTTATAGGCAAACAGATTTTGGTTTGCAGCATTAAGTGTCATGCTCATTTTTTTTTAATAAATACTTGATTCATAATCAAAAAAAAACAAATGAATGACTCCAAAGAGTATTCAAGGGTCTACGCTGTCAATTTTCACGCCATGATAATGCAACAGAAGAAAAAACAATATGCAAAGGAAAATCAGGGAACTTTAAAAAGGCAAGAAAAAAAATTCATCCATTCTCTTCCGCTTATCATTATCAGGGTGTAATCTCTGTGTTAAAATCTAGCAAATTATTGTGTCATAGCACCACTGCTGTCTTTGAAAAAAAACAAAAAACTATTAAAAACACATCAATGAGCCACACAGACACACTGGGTGACATGCTTCTTCATTAGCATGAACACACACACTGTAGGTTTTGCAGGGAATGCTCACTGCAAAAACAAATCAACTTAATGTGTTACTCAAAAGTAGTCGCTAACAAATCCACCATTTCCTCCAGTTTAGAAACCTTTGATTAAAAAAAAAGCACAGGGCCCGCCTGGTTTTCTTTTTGTTTTCTGTTCTTTTGACTTGAGATGATAGGTGGCGTGTTCAGACCAAAGACTGGATAAAGTTTTGCCTCTTGTTACTCACGCAAGTATGGTTACTGGAGTGTTTCAGCCAATGGAAGAACTACTTCCTTCCAAAAATGCATTGGATACATTATCTCACTTTCCCAAGCTTGCCTAGAAGTTCTACAGCTTCACTTACTTTTCTCCTTTTTTTTGCCGTTTTCTGTAAAGTGAAGCTGTATCATACAACTATAAATACATTTTATATTTTGGATTGTAGTGGCTGTTGGAAGACTCCACAGTTTATGACAGAATATCAGATGATAGGCTTTCGGAGCATGGCATAAACAAATGTTTTGCTAAAGATTGAAGATTTTTAAGTCATGTGGAAACACTGACAAAGTCAAAAAGACAAGGGCAAAAAAAAAAAAAAAAAACTGAAATCAACCAAACTGAGTTTGGTTCTGAGTTTCATTGAATCTAAACAATTTCTAAGGTTGGCAATGTTTGATTAAATAAAAGCACATGATAGCTTTTAACACCCACCATGCATGTCCATCATCCCTGGAGAAGAGCTGTTCTCTGGAGTCGTCACCTCTGAGCCATATTTCTCGTCTTTGCCCTTCTTCTTGTTCTTGTTCTTCTGAAGCAGAAGAATATGCACAATGTTAGTTAGTAAAACTGGTTCCAACATGCAATAAAGTGACAGGAAGATGAACGAACACAGCCCTTGGATAAATCAGTATACAGCTTTTGATGATGATGGTGGTGATGGTGGTGATGATAATGAACTCACATCATCTGATTTGGGCTCTGTAACTGGCACCCACTTGTAGATGCGAAGGGACGTGTCTCCAACAGTCACCCATTTCTTCTCCCTGTAAGGCACAGAAAAACCAAGCTGACTCAAGGGCTCTGGGCCAATGTGAAAGCAGTGTCGATATAACTGTCACCACTCTATAAATGATGCTATAGGAATGTAAAATACAATTTAAAAAAAAAAGTATTGGATAGTAGTATATCAGTTATGTTCTGAGAGTACAGAGTGTACCAACTGTTGTTGGTAAGGTACCACTGTTTCAATTAAGTAAAAAATGATCCTTCTCAAGTGAAAATTTGAATGTCTTAAACATTTCTGATAGTAACCTGAAGCTACAAAATAAGAAATCCTATGTTACCTGACATTTTGAACATTAAAAGTTAAAGCTTGCGATTGGTTTGCTTAGTCACTCGTATGCTGAACACTCGTATTCTCAGTTACTCATTTCTCTGGTCTTTAAAATGCAAAATGGTAAAAAAGAAATAAATAATAATCACGACCTCGTTTTTTTACTGCCTTTTATCAGCTCACATTACTCGCTGTAACTTTCAGCCTCTCGGCTCAGATACTTTGCCAGTATTCTCCTCCTCATACTATTGAAATTAATACTTTGGGATTGTTGATCTGACAAAACAAGCAACGAAGAACTAAGTTAGGCTCCAAAAATAGGCACAAAAAAGTACTATAAATAAGAGTTGTGAAGTTGATACCAGGATTATTGGTGCCTTTTAAAAATGGCTTTGAAAATTAATGAAACAGTAAATTAGTTCATTATTATTTTAATTAATGCTGAGAAACTTTACACTTTAGTTGTAGTTTTGGGGGGGGGGGGGTGAAAAGAAAGAAAAAACTCTGTGGGATACTAAGAGATGTAACACCAATTCACAACATCAGTCACCTAAGGCACTTTGTACTGTATAGTAAAGATGCTACAATATTAGAAACCCCAACAATCAGACAATCGCTTATGAACAAACACTTGGTTACAGTAGAAGGAAAAACTCTCTTAATGGTAAGAAACCTCCAGCAGTGCCAGGCTCAGGGAGGGACAGCCGTCCGCCTTGACTGCTTGGGGTTGAAAGTGAAGAGCAGAGAGAGAGAGAGAGAGAGAGAGATATGACAAAAGACATACTATGGGAGAAAGAACCAGAGTTGAATATTCCGTAATGACTGAATACAGTCGGGCTGTATAAACACAGAAAGTAAAAAGAGACGAATGTTGAAGAAACACTCAGTGCATCACGGGAAGCCCCCAGCAGCCTAAGCCAACTGCAGCATAACTAAGGGATGGTTCAGGGTCACCTGATCCAGTCCTAAATAGAAACTTTAAAGAAAAAAGAAAGGTTTTGAACTTTAAAATCTTAAAAGGAGAGAGAATTTACGGAAACTGAAGCCTCTGAATTCTACTGTCTAAAATTCTAGGAACCACAAATAAGCCAGCAGCCTGAGAGTGAAGTGCTCTGGTAGGATAATAAGGTTCAGTGAGGTCTTTCAGAAATGACCGAGCCTGAATATCTTCTGTGTGGGGAGAACGATTTTCAGTTCAATTCAATTATGAATTTAACAGGGAACTCATATTAGCAATAAGCTAATATGGGAGAAATGTGGTCTGTTGAATCATTTTCTATGGATCCATTACTGATTAATCAATCGAAGGAGAGGTCAGTGTTCTCTGTAATCCAGCCAGTAACCCAATAATCTTGGGTAATTATAAAGTGAGAGGAGTAAACATCTTACTGGCTCTTCTTTTCCTCTAAACTACCAACCAGTAAGATGTTTTTATTGACTCTTTCAAAAATAACTCAATGCCAATTACTTAAAAATACTTCAATTCTGATTCTTCAGTTCTTTTACCTTCTGATTTCTAACATCTTGTTGTGATTTTAGGTACTGAAACTTAAATTCTGGTCAATTTAAAAGTTGTAAAATTATACCAAAGTGATTATGCTAAAGTGAAGCGCTACAAACACGCGAGGGACACAATTTGTCTTTTTTCACAAATGAACACACACACACACACACACACACACACACACAGGTATATATATATATATATATATATATATATATATATATATATATATATCAAACCGGTCTGTATGAAGTAAAATGAGTTTCCCTGCCCTAAATCATATTTAAGTTTAATTTCACAATATTAGTTACATCAGGGACATTATTAAACCACGAAAACTCTACGCCGATCTGGGAATTATATGTATGTATAGAAATTATTTTTAAAATAAATAAATAAATTTGGCCACCAAGTAAGCTTTCACACCTAAATTGTGTATACTATCATAACAAACATCGGCGTATCGGAGCCTTCAAATGTGTATAAAAGGCATTTTTCTTGTGTTAAACGTTAAGACTGAGTCACTACGTGTTCAGCCATGCACTACAGTAGCCTACTTCCCTCTCCCAACCCCCACCGTGCCTCAGTCTCTATCAGACCTAAAGGGCGACTCAAAGCGCTTAATTTAAAACTCCAGACGGACTAAACTGCTCCGACTCAAGAGCGCCGTCGTCAAATTGTTTCCAAGTCCGGACTTATTAGACGTTTCGATCCTAAAAACCGCCGCCTGTGCTACGAGCTCAACAGCGGGCAGCAATGGCTTCATGTGACTGCATCGAAATATGGCTTCTGGGTTCAACCCTTGCCGTTAAAATCAGTGGAAAAATACGCCGGCTACATGTAGTCTAAACGTGCTAGCCCGACGATGGACGGGGTGGTGCACCGCACTAGTGCGCCCCGGTGCACCTGAGCTGCAAGTACATCTGCCGTGAAATCCACTTCAGAAAATGTCCTTTTCTTTCAATTTCATCCCTCGCTCTGTCTCGCTCCTTCCCTCTCCTCCCCCAACAAGCAAGCCTTTCTCGTGTTAGATAACGAACCCTGCTTTTTTTCTACTTTTCCTCTTACCATTTTCGTACTTTCTCAATAGCGGCCATAACCCTCTTGATGTCATCTTTCGCCCTGCTCCGGGTTTCAGCTCGGACCGACCTGCCCGACATTGCCGCGGTGGGTATAATATTTTTAAAGCTCGCCGGCAGCTCAGACACAATGCAAACAGTAGAGCGCACAGAGGAGCCAATTGCGCCTGCGCGGGTGGATAGAGCAGCGAGAGGAGGGGGGGCGGAAGGCTGCAGCTGCACTCAGAAGAGCCGTCTCCCTGCTGAGCCAGGAGGAGAACAAAGAGCCTGTAAGCTGCCTGATGTTCTCTACTTCACTCCAGGCAGAAAACTTGACGCTAAAACTAGAGAGTGTGCGAGGAAAGGACGAAGAAGATTGTTCATATTTTTACTCTGTTTAATTCATTATTGTTTTTTAGTACTTTGCATAGACTGGCCTCTAGTAAGAGTATAAATGTCCCCCACGTCTTCACACAAGACTGAAAAACAACAGCAAAATTACACCACTTTCATTCTGGCAGGTTCTGTCCCATGTCTCTATTTGTCACTGTGCATCTCCTTCAAACATCTGACATTTCTTTAGAGTCATTATGTGTCTTTTGGCCTTGTTTTGCATCCGTCAGTCATTTTGAGCATGTCTCAGGAGCTTTGTGTTCTTTTCTTCTTGCCTCATGTTGTCATTTTGTGTCTTCTGTTCTGTCCTTGGCTTCATCTCTTTCTGTCACAGATTTTAAATCTCTTTATAGTTATATTGTGTCTCTGTGGAGTCTATTTGGATTTGTTTTGCATGTCTTTGATGTCCCTTAATCATGATTTAGTGCCTCCTTGGCCTTGTTTTGGATGCCCTCATAATGTATATAATGTGTATTGTATTGCTGTATTGTGTCTTTTGTGCATATTATGTCCCCTTTTTTACTTTTCAGTGTCCCCTTCTGCCTTTACATTATTTATTTTTTACTTTGATATTTTTTGACTCTCCTTTGTCATAATTTTGAATCTTTTTATTCAGTCTTTCTTTGTTTTCACTTTGGTTCAGTTTTGGTTCGTGTTTTGTCATTTTATTGTCATTTAAAATCTTTTTTCCTCACTTCTTGTTTCGTTGTTTCCCTTTAGGTATCTTTATTTAAGCTTTTTCTTGTAATTTTGCTCCTTTGTCACCCTTTTCACTGTCTTTTTTTCTCAATTTTTGCTTCTTTCTTGTTATTTTGTTTATTGCGTGGCACTTCAGTGCCTCTTGGTGCTCATTTTGCATGTCTTTCAAACTGCTTGCCCTCACTTTATTTCTTTGGGGTCATTCTGACTCTTTTTTTTTCTTAGTTTCAGCTGTTTGTTGCCATTTTGAATACTTTCCTCCACTGTCCTCGCCACTTTTCATGCAGTTCTCAAAACAAGACATTTACCATATCACAGACTCACCAGTGCAAAAGACACAAAAACAATCCAAACCTTTTTCACATTTGTCAGAACATGCAAAGTCAGACAACCACTTCAACTCTATGGTTAATGAATAAAAACACTTTCACCACTTTTTGTAACATTTAAATGGCTTTTTACTTTCATTAAAACCTTATACACTTTGGAAAGTATTTGAGAACCTACTACCTACTGGGTTTTCCTAACATAACCATCCCCGAGGTTTACAGAAAGTGGTCTGACTAAGAGAAACTATCCAGTGATTGACATTTCTTTGTGTGAAAATACCTTATTGCCAGAGGAGAATGGCCTGAATATTTTGAACTGAAGGCAACAATAACTCAATCGAGGACTTGTCACAAACAAGACATGCAGAACAGAATCTATGAATGCACAGCACATCAGATCTTGATGCAGATGGGCTACAACAGCAGAAGACCACACCAGGTGCAACTCCTGTCAGCTAAGAACAGGAAACTCAAATTGCTGATGAATGTTTCAGCACTTTGTTGAGTCTATAACACACAGAATTAAAGCCTGTTCTGAAGCAAAAGGCAGTCCAAGCTGAGATTAGTAAAATGCAACTAATAAAGTGGCCGTTGGATCTATATGTATAGTATATGCATACATGTAATTACCCGTGCCAAAAGGACAAAGGACTGTATGTATTTCTGTCTGTTTCAACTAAACTTAGAACGTGTTTTCACCTGAAGGACAATTTCACTGCTAACACCAAGAGTGTGTGACTGTATTTGCTCATTTTTACATATTTGAAAACAATTTGAAATAACTTGATTGTAAACACTAATGCAGTGCTGGACAGTATTCAGGAAAGTGACAGACCTAAGGTTCTGACTAAGAAACATATAAACTGTTTTCATGAGTTGTAAAATGTCATTGTAAGAAGTGCATCAACACCATAACAAATATCTCTAGAAGTGTATGTAGTTTAGTATGTGTAGAAATAATAGCAGTGTGTATAAAAACACTCAGACAGGCTAGTGTGGTAGGGGAAATATGTTACTGATTTTAAAACTGCACTAAGAAGTGAGAATGATGTTTCTGGTGTGAGGTTTGTGCCAAAGCAAATGGAGAAAAACCATAATTAATGATAAAGTTAGTGGTTGTTAGAAAAGAACCATGTGGCCCTCTGCAGGTGTAATTCAAAACTGCAGAATGGGCTTGGCCTGAAGAAATGGACAAAGACTTACTATCAAACTTTTTTTTCAGTTTTAAGTTTTATAATGATCAAAAATAAAAAATATATAATAATAATAACAGCAAAAACAAGTCTTCTTCTATTTTCATTTTAGAAGTCATTAAAGTGTATTGGGCTACCTCTATCACATCCTGTCACACCAGGCCTCAGCATGTCTTCTTTCTGTGTGACTCTGTGCAATCTTTCTCTATTACTCCTGCCTGGCAGCTCCATATTTAACGTTCTTTGTCTAATATATCCATTATGCCCTATTTACACACTTCCAAACCACCCCAGGCTTTCCTCTTGAACTTTGTCTCCAAACTCCTGAGCTGTCCCTCTGATGTTGTCATTTCTAATCTAGCCCCTCCTAATCACACCCAACAAGGCTGAATCTTCAACTATGTCGCCACTCTTTTCGTCACCTCTCTTGTGCACTGCCCATTGTGATAGATGTTTAAAACCTGAGATTTTCTGGAATTAAAACACTTTAAACTTGTTCAGATTTTGTATAAAAATGTTTTGTATGTTTCCCAGCAAACTGTCTGTTATACCCACTGTCAGTAAATGTGCATTGTTTTTTTTCTGGAATTAAATCTGGACAAACTCCCTTTTCACTGTCCTCGCTGTCCTCATTTCCTCCTTACTAATCCTCTGGACTTCCTGATATCATTTTCCCATCCATCTCTATTTTTTTTTTCATTCATCAGCTCCTCAAAGTACTCCTTTTTATCTTCTCACCATACTCTCATCACCTGTTAACACATCTCTCCTACTATGTGACAAATCACTGCTGCACATCCTTTCCAGCTCAGTCTCTCTCACAAGTTCCCTTATCCTCACAAGTTCCCTTATCCTCACAAGTTCCCTTATCCTTAGCTCATTGTGAGGCTGTTAGTGTCCAGCCTCCCAGTACTCCTGTCTGTGTTCTTCATTTCCCTGACTATTCCACTTTTTCTTTAATAGTCTCTTCCTTCACATACTTCAGCTCCTCCACGAACTCTGTATAACATTCTTCCTTCTTTAACTTTTAGCATTTAATCTTTGGCTTTTCCTTCATGTGCTTACAAGCTATTGGAGTCAAGTTAGCCCACAGAAAAATCATTATTGACATTAATTAGCAAGTTTGATTTAATTCATTAACATTTTAAAATATGTATTTTGTTGCTATGTGTGTTGGTGTTTACATTTTTAGTTCATATACTGTGGTACAGGTTAAAGGATTGGGACCAGTTTAGCTATATTTGTTGCTGTGAAAGGTATCGAGATTAACTGGAAGCTGGATTATGGAACAATAAAGTATGTGTTGACACTTTACCCTGTGTAAGCAGTGTACTCAATTTCATAAATGGCCCGTGATATTGCTTTGTAGTTTAATTAAGGTACATAATTATTATAAATGTCATTATATCATAACTGCTGGTATGAAGACATATTTCATAATAATTTCATAATAAACGTTGTTTTATGCCCTTGTACCTCTTCATACCCACTGTGCCCAGAGGACACTAGAATAAGAAACACTTATATTTCCTTTAAGTTACATTACAGAATGGAATAAGCAACTTATTAGATGTCTGTGCTATACTGTTCATTAACATGGATGGATCTGACACCAATAAAAAGTTCAAATGGTTCCTCACCAGCTGTTTTGTCTCTGACTCTCGTATGGTCCGATTGTCTCTCGTTATAGGTAAGTGAATATCTTTGAGGTTTTAATAGACATTTCTATCTCTCTGTTGTTGATTTATGGTTATTTCACTCTCTGTGCACTTTATGGAGATTCTGCATTACTATGTTACTATTTTACAGTCTTTGCTGTTATTTTGTGGTTTATAAAAACAAACAAACGAAAACAGAAACCAAACAAACACATAAACGAATTAAAGAATCCATCCCACCCAACACCCTAAAAAAAAAATCACATTTCCAACTTCACGTGAACGGCACGGCGTCTGGGAGACGTTTTTGTCCTACGTCATTACTCTGCGACACGTCCACCTGCCTTTTGCAGGATTAGCTAATGGTGTGTAAGTTGGAAATAGTGACAGCAGCAACTTTTAGACAGAGTTCAGCGGGGTTTTGCTGACATTCAGAGTGGGGCTGACTTAAAACAATATTTCAAGCGCTGTGAATATTTTCGTTTGAAAGAAGGAGACAGTGAGCGGAGTCAGCCGCTCTGGCATGTGTCAGAAAGAGCGCACTGACTGAAACCTGTAGAAATCTTCTGTGATTATCCAGGCACTGTTGTTGCTTTCAGGATGAACAACGAAGGTAAATTACTTAATTTTAAAAATAATTTTCTGCTTTTTGTGTTAGAAATATTAACTGGATATCTCCGTGCCTCTATCTCTGGGACAGAGCTGGTGGAGTATTTCAGGGATCAGATGAGGAAAGACCCGGACATGGCCTCTGCTGTTGCTGCTATCCGTACTTTGCTTGAATTCCTCAAGAGAGATAAAGGTTAGTGTTAAGCCCTTGGTGTTAATATAGACACGTCTCGGCTTTTCTTATTCTCGCTTGAATATGGAGAGGAAGACGTGAAATTTAGCCTTTTTGTGTTTTCTCAATTTGTAAATAGTGTTTTTTTGTCGTTTCTCTGCGATAATCATGTGGGCCAAGATCTGAAAACAGCATCTAGAGTGCTTTAAAAAGTTACTGAAGCCCACATGTCAAGTCCAGGTTTAATAAGAATTATTATTTTTCTACCATAAATGAAATAAAGATTTCACAGATTTGAAAGAGCACTGTAAGGAACTACTAGGATGACAAAGCTGTCTCTCCCCCTTCAGGTGAAACAATCCTGGGCCTGAGGGAGAGCCTGACGTCAGCCACAGACTGCCTTACAGGAGTGGACTCCTCTGTGGCTGTCTCCTCGGGAGGGGAGCTCTTCTTGCGCTTCATAAGCCTCACATCTCTGGAGCACCAGGTGAGTGAAGACAGTTTGGCGTTGGACATTCAAACATTGAACAAGATTAAGCGTGAATAACTTAAGTGAAATCAACAGAGCGCTACCAGATCTGTTGTACGTTATTAAGTCAGATGCACAGCATCTTATGGATGCTGTGCAAGTGCTACTGTTCTCGAAAGAACTTTATTAAAAGAGACACTGCAATTCTACAGCAAAATTATGGTCCATACAGGAGAACAAATATAATCAAAGTAAAGAGAAAACTGTTAGGTTTGGAGGTGTCACAATTTGACAAATGAAAGTAGTTGTGACTATTTTTCATACTTTTTTGCAGTCGATGACTGGTTTAAGCCTGGAACTTACAGACATCACCAAAGAATGTGTTTCCTCCTTCATGATATTTGCCAGGCCATTACTGCATCTGTCTTTAGTTACTGTTTGTTTATGGGTCTGTATTTTGTTTTGTCTTCAGTGAGTGAAACACAGTGTGATCGGGTTAAGATAACGTGATTGAACCAACAGCTTCCGGATATTCCATTTCCTGACCATCAAAAACTCCAGCGCTACTTTTAGAGTGTGTTTTGGGTCACTGTGGCTGGATGTGGCTGTTTTTTGCTGTAAGCAGAAATTATAGCTGTGCATACCTCAGTATACATTCAGCTCTGTTTTTCACATCACTAATAAAAATTAGTGACCTAGGGACACTGGAAGCCAAGCTCACTAGGGACCCCTCCTGTTATGCTGCTTCCACCATGTTTTATTGAGCCTTTTATTTGTCTCAGATTATAAGACATTCCAAAGCTGTGCTTTCTTCTCTCCTCTCTACTGCAGGTTGTTCTTAGTTTCATTTGACCGAACTTTCAGCAGTTTGCAACTTTCTAGCTATCTTTTGTGATGTGCTTGTTTTTTGCTGACTAGGTATGGCCTGTGTAAGTTGCTTTGAGATCTTCTCTGACTCTATATTCCGAGTTCACAGAAATGGCTTCCAAATGTTACACACACTGTTACACACATTGTCACACTTGAAAGCAACCACCTACCGTCCTTGGCAGTTTTGAAATGTCATTCTCCTTCCCAGAAAGGAATCCAAATCAAAGAAGTTCTAGCACACATTGTAGATGCACAAATGCAAGATTTTAGAAAAAAAGACCATTAGAAGGAACTTAGAAATAGCAGTCCTGCTGGAACTGCTATGGAGATTGGCCAGATTTAAAGAGGTTGCACTGTATGTTTGCATGATCAGACCCGTTATCTTAATCCAAGGCAGATGCTAACATTTATTCTTTTCAGGACCTGTCTCGCTGTAAGAAGGTGATGGAGGAGAGAGGAGAACTATTTTTAGAGAAGATCTCCATGTCAAGGACCAAGGTTGCCAAGCTCTGTCACACCTTTATCAAAGATGGCGCTGTAAGTATGGAACACAACCTAATTCTTCCTCTGTACAGGGAAAAGGTTCAGTGATGCGGTTTTTTTGATTTTTTTGTTTTTCTCCCTGGCCTCTCCTTGTCTCTCTCAGAAAATCCTGACTCACTCCTACTCCAGAGTTGTCCTCAGGGTGCTGGAAAAAGCTGCAGCTGAGAAGAAACGATTCTCTGTCTATGTGACTGAATCACAGCCTGATGCAGCTGGGTGAGGGAGCAGTCTATATACTGTACTGTAGTCTTACTCTGAAAGGACACAGGCTCAAGAATGTCCTTTTTTTTTTATTCAGGCAACACATGGCAGAAGCCCTGAGGAAACTCAATGTTCCAGTAACGGTGGTGCTGGACGCAGCTGTGGGGTGGATACAGATGTTAATAATATCTGATTTTAATGTCATGTCTCTTGTCAATGTCATTTGCATTAATTTTGTATTTTTTGTCATTCTTTACAGATACGTCTTGGAAAAAGTGGATCTAGTCATCGTTGGTGCTGAGGGAGTTGTGGAGAGTGGTGGGATCATCAATAAGGTGTGTTCCAGTAAAAACTCAGATGCGCTTCAATTGAATCAAATTCAAATCAGTGTTAAAATGCTGGTTATTGCTTCTTCTTTGGGCCTCTCTTGGCCTCCTGTTTTTGTTTACTTGTTTTTTTTATTAGTGCCGTCAACTCCAAACCATACGTCACAACATTTTGTAGTCTAGGCAAGCCATAAATGACGCTTTATGATAAACCAAGTGTGTTGAAGGTGATCTGTAGTTACATTTGTAACGTGGTGCATGTCAGGTTACAGCACAGGGTTCTCTGTGTTGTATTCTGATCATTATAAATTATTGTCTCCATCAATGTCCCGATAAAGCAGGGTATGCTTTACTGTGTGGCTCTGCTCACTTTTCATATCTTGTTTTAAGACACCAACATGGAGACAATGGAAATGTTTAGTTTGCAGCTTCATAACAGGGCTTCGCTAACCAATGATGCCTCAGTGATATCATGGCAGCTACATCTTTAATATAGAGCAGGGGTATCAAACTGAAATGAGCAGTGGGCCACTGCTGGCATTGTCATCTCATTGGAGGGCCACTTTAGTGTTTGAGTAGTACAAAAAAAACCCCCAAAACAAGCAAGAAAACACCCACAGATATTTCTGAAAATGTAGTGTTTTGTTTGTTTGTTTTTTAAAATTTCAAATATTGAATAACAAGACAAAAAAAAAAGTTTTTCTCACTCTTAACTGAAGCCTTTCAGTGAACTACCAAAAAACAAATTGGTACTCTTTTTCTGACCACATGTGGTAGCAGTTCTGCTATAATTTTGTTCGTATTAAACAAAAAAATGCAGACATAAGTGTACACATTAGTTTTTGACTGCTAGTGAAAATAGTTTTCTTTACAAATAACTCTCTCACTGGACTAACAGTTTGTGCTTCCTGCTCATATTGCCTTTGTATTAAATCACTTTTTTGCTTTTTAAAGAACTTAACATTGCACTCAACAACAAACAAATCCTCTCTAACAAAAAGTAACTTCAAGTGCCAAATTGACTTATAATTATTCACCTCAATATATGAGTTTGAGACCGCGATATACAGTCTGTTTAAAACCGTAACTTAATGTTTGCTTGCATGTGTTGTCTTTATGGGACATTTTAAAATTTTGTGCTCTGTTCACCCTAAAAGTGATAAATGTGACACAGCTTGTGATACAATAATAGACTTTCGTGTTTTGTTTTGCAGATTGGCACTTATCAGATGGCTTTGTGCTCCAAAGCACACAACAAACCCTTCTACGTCGTGGCAGAGAGTTTCAAATTCGTACGTCTGTACCCGCTCAACCAGCAGGACGTGCCAGATAAATTTAAGGTAAAACTGTACAGATTTTTTTTTCTCCCCCCCTTATTTTATATTCAGAAGCTTTCCTTACATATCTATTTTGGGGCTCAACAGTACAAAGCAGACACCTTGAAGACTGCAAAGAACCTGTCAGAAGAACATCCAATTATTGATTACACACCTCCCTCCCTCATCACCCTCCTCTTCACTGACCTGGGAGTCCTTACCCCATCTGCAGTCAGCGATGAACTCATCAAACTTTATTTATAACTGCTTCACAATTCTCCAATAAAAACTACCAACAAAAACGAAATGTGTGTCAGAGATTTAATTCAACTCTGGTGGATACATCTGAAAAGCTGTTATATTGTCCATTGTCTTCTTCCAAACTGTTACGGTTCTTCTGTTTTGTGTTTCGACTTTGCTCCACTTGTTATCTGTTGCTCAAAGTCCTCCTCACTGATTTGGCCTTTCTTTAGTTTCTTGAGGAGACGAGTGTCATCTAAAAGCTCTTTCAGGTCTTCATCATCCACATCAGAATCCTGCAAAAACACAAAAGTTAAAACTGTAGTCATCAGATGTTTTTAATTAACCATTAATGATGAATGAACGGAAATACCTCATTGTGCTTTCTCTTGGCTGCCATCTTTTGCCTGCGTTCCTTCTTGCCCTTCTGTTTAGACCAGGCCTTATTCTTTATAAAGTTCTTTTTAGGAAAGGGAGTCTTATCTTTGAGCTCAGCCAGTGCTTTCTGTCTCTGCTTCTCCCTGTTCTTGTCTTTGTAACGGATGGTGTCTGTGTCCACTGTCGTCTCAATGAAATCAGGAAATGTTTTGTCCCTCAGTTCAGGCATCCTGGGCAGGCGAAGAAGTGCAAAGCCACGTGCCAAGCAGCCAAAATCCAGATCTAGACATCGGAAATGCGACACATTACATTTATCTGTTTGTGGATCCAACAAATTTGTATTTGAATAATATTTAGGATGCTCTACATGTGTGCTTGCTGTTTTGTTTTTTGTTTTTTTTTTTAACCTTTGGTCCTGAAGATGAGGCTACATTCATGTTTGGCGTAGGCCTGGACGTATGAGACAAATGCTTTCATCCCTCTTTCGAACATGGCCCGGTCCTCCAGAGCCATGGCCTTCACTTTTGGCAGAACATCCACCACGTCTTTTATTGGGGACATCTTCTGGAGTGGACACTGGGGAGTAGATGAACAAGATGAGATTTTGCAGGTTCCATATTGTGCACATTATAATTTTCGGAAGAATTTAGCTGTGAATGGAAAAAAATATTTCCAAGAATTTCCTTTGCAATTTGATGGAAATTATTACTTGAAATTAAAAAAAGTAAGCTTGACTACAGTTGAATTTGAGTTTATAAGAAAAATAAAAATTGGATATTAAAAGTCAAAACTTCTCGAACTCATATCTATGTTGTACAGTGACCATGATATATAAAACACACTCTTCAAAAACACAAAACAATAGAAGTTGAATAAAACACAATGGAAGCAGAAAAAAAGAAATCACAAAACACAATGGAAGTGTTTTTGGGGGACAATATCGTGAGGGACCAGCTGACAGAAACCAAAACATGCAAAAATGTGTACTTTTAGAAATCATGTGGTAAATATTATCAACAGCAAATTTATTTCTGTTTTCCCCCCTTTTGGTTGCAAGCAATTTTAAAAATAATTCTGAGCTTTCATATAAATATAATCCTAGTACACTTAAACCTTGTACTTGTGTTGGATTTTACTGGTGTGGGACATTACTTGCCTACAGATCATTTAACACTACTGAGAATGCAGGTGAAAGGGGGCTTACATTTTCTTAAATGTTGGTTAAAGACCTTCATTTAAAAAACACATTGCTTTTTACAACTGAACAAATTACAAATATGCAACAGTAATCCAATGAAGGAGCTGTGATACTGAGGTTGTTTACTTCCATAGTCCTCATGATCATGTGATCACCTAACCTGACTGCTGATGTTCTGAGTAAGTGAACCATACAATTAAAGAGGTCTCAAGTATGCTGAACTTGCTTCATAGCACAGACTCTCGGTTAGGAGCAACCAGAGCAGAGAGGTGGTGTGAAAAGTTACTGATCACTTCTGCTGAACTCACCTTCTGATTGATGGACAGGAAGTTAACATAGGTTTCCTCCATCGGAAGCAGGAAGACGAGAGCATTGCCATAATTACCGATTCTTGCTGTTCGCCCACATCGATGTACAAAGGCACTGAGTCAGACCAAATAAATAATTAAATTAATAAAATGCAAAAGCAAGAGGTGCATACAGTGAGTAAAAGATCCAGTTATGTAGTTAGTACTGAGTCACCTGGCACTGCTGGGAGGATCATACTGCAGCACCCAGTTAACATCAGGGATATCGATGCCTCTGGCCATCACGTCTGTGCACACTAAGATCCCACTGCATGACACACAAGCAAAAAATGATGTACAAATCCCCCCCAAAACAGCCATATTTTCTGTACCTGTACACACAAACTGAATTTTACCTTTTTAGTTTCCGAAAGTCAGCAAAGATACTGTTGCGTTTATGTTTCATCTTGCCGTGGATGCAGTGGATGGTGACCTTCTTGACCAACGTCTCTAGAGCTCGACCGTAATACTCCACACAAGCACAGGTACTGAAGACGAGATGACAAGGAATCATGTCATAACAGACCTAATCGGACATGTCACGGAGAAAAACATTTTCCAATAAAAGAAACTGTTGTCATGACAATGAGTTTGCAGTCCAGTGGTTCGCACAACACACAGGCAAAGTTGAAAGCTACCAAGTTTTTTTGTGTACCACTTTAACTTACCTAAAGAAGACCAGAAGCTTCTCATGCTTGTGCTGCCTCAGGAAAGCCACCAGGTTGTTGAACTTGTCCTCTGCTCTACAAATCTGAAATAAAAGCATGAGATTTTTTTTGTGTCATTGCTACACTTTTCTACATTATTGAATAAATAATTGTCTCACAGTGTAGTAGTTGGACAGCCTGGAAGGAGTTTTCTGGGCGGTGGCAGCAGGGGCCAGGCCTTTCTCTTTGACGGTGATCCGTACGGGGTTGCGGAGGCCAGCCCTCACTAGCTTCTCCAGCTCCTGGGTCTGAGTGGCTGAAAACAAGCCTGTACGTCTCTGCTTAGGCAGGTAACCTAAGATGGTGTTTAGACTGGATACACAAATACAGACTATTACCTATAACGAGTTAAAACGCACTACAAAATTCAAACACACAAAGTATTTGGATAGTTCTTATTGTCGTGCTCTGTGCTTTAACATTAGACTTCACCAGCAGTGACGCACAAAAAACTGCAGTTCCTCTAACAGTCACTAAACCTTTTTTCAAAACTGAGTCAATTCCCATAGACTCACATGTTAAAATGTCCAACTTTAAAGCATTAAAAAGACAAGTCCTTTTGACTATTTTGGCAAGTGAAATTCTATCCATCAAGTGAAATTCTATTCATTTTGTGGGCTCCATGTTTCATATGCATTTGTGTAGCTTTCTGAAGAGATGCTATAGGCCTCAGGATAATTTCTTCTGGCGTTGAAAACAATAAATGTTAAGAGTTTTTCCATACCTAGCCTCAAATCCCATGTCAAGCAGTCTGTCGGCCTCATCTAGAACCAGCACATCCAGGCTTTTAACTGAGCTGGCCAAGTCCAGACCATCAGACTTTCTCCTGAACATATCTTCGAGGCGTCCCGGTGTCGCAATCACAATGTTTGCTCTGAGACACAGATGCACAAATTCAAGAGGTTTGGATGTTTTTAATAGGATTATGTGATGGATAGCACAGGAGTTTTTGATATAATACTCCTGGGTCCATTGATATGAAGAACCATTCAGAAAAACTAATTTCATTAACACAGCCCAATTTTTACTTCTTAACAGAACAAGTTATATGCTTATAATGGATATATTTCAGTCCAGCTGAAAAACTGTGCTAGTTGTGTGTTGGTGGAAAGGCCCTCAGATCATCGCATACCCTTTATCCTTGAACTTCTCCACATCCTCTGCTGGGTTACTGCCACCGATAAGTAAAATCTGCCTGAAAAACACCAAGTGGGAAAACATGAAAGACTTCTCTGATCATTAATGAAGTAGAGGTTTATACAACTGGTTACTATTTCAGTCACAGTTCCGTTAAAATAATAATTATGTTTTTCAAGGGGCTTTACTTGTATTTTGTGGGTGACATAGGCTCACATTAATAACATGATCAGTGATGCACTGCTATTTGTTTAAGGAGCAGAGTGGCAACTTTACCTCATTCGACTATTACACATTGTATATACTCTGTCTGCACACATTCATCAGTTTTATATTTCTTTCAGTAACTGTGACAGTACCACAGTAACTGTGTCACATATGTAAATGTGCACATCGCCATGGTCTTTTCCTGTCTGCTATATAATGCCAGGTATTTATTAAAGCCAGTATTATATACTAGGATAATTTCTACATTAATCTAAAACATTCTTAGATTATGATGATGATGACATTTGACAACCTCTGACACCTCAGTATATATCAATAATGAATTAACGGCCATTAGAATAGTTTCCAGTTTTATCCAAGGATAGCTGTAGAGGCAGAGGCCACCCTCACTAACTTTGGACTTTTCTAACCACACTCTTAAAGGCAGACTTTTTCACCATACGAGCACATCACAAATTTCCATCCACTATTTGCTCTTTCTGACATATGGAGTGCAACCAGACATGTTCACTTTCACACTTTTTAACCATTACACTTCATTTAAATAGGTTTTAAGAATTTTTCATCTCATTAACTAAGGGGTTTGTATTATATACAACCACCTTTCAGACTGTGTCTTCTACTTACTTGAACTGTGGAAACTTCTCAATAAACTGCTCCATCACTTCACTGATCTGTACGGCCAGTTCTCTTGTGGGAGTGATCACAAGGGCACCAACCTGCAAAAGAGATTATTTGGGGCTTAACAAAGTGTCCAAATCATATTGTTGAGGCTTTGTATATTTCACAGATTATTTGTAAAATATCAAGAATTATCATAACTCAGAGTTCAGCTGTTTAGGATCAAGGAGGTATTAAACTCTATAACAATATCACAAAAAAAGAACAAAAGCTAATTTTAATTACTTCATACACTGCTAGTCATCCTATTTATTTTTAAACTGGGATTAAATGCCATCTTTGCTTCACTTTCAATCTTACCTGCATCTTCTTTAGCTTCTCTTCCCGCTTCAGGAGGAGTTCTATAATAGGAATGACAAAAGCCAGCGTCTTTCCACTCCCAGTCACCTGCAATCAAATGACATTCAGTGAGCTACAAGAAGCTGCTGCGATAACTCACAGGACAACCACTCTCTACACGTGTGCTGAGCAGATAACCTTGCGGCAGACTGGGGTGTCAGGTTGAGGTGGTTACATCAGCTCTGAGATTACGGAAGCTTATTTCTGCGTTTACTTTCAGGCAGCATCAAAAACCCATATTTAAAATTGTTAATGATAAATTAGGTTTTTTAAAAAGTTCACATTTTTAAGGTAAAATAGCATGATTTATTATAACATACATTGAAAATACAACAACCAGCGGATATGTCTGGGGGTCCACTTTTCCAGATTGGGTGGATTTTATATGGAATGACCCTGTCAAGACAATTTTTCCTGTCCAGTTAAATTCAAATGTCAGTACTTGCAGTGGTGGTTAATCGGTATAATGTATACTGTGCACATGGATGGTCATCACGCTTGTCAGCCCTGGAACACACTGGTGTCCTGTCCAGTGTGTACCCTGTCTGCAGCCCTGGGACAGCTGAGAGAGGCACCCGAGACACCCGTGACACTGAATGGCTGGCTGGCTGGCTGGCTGGATGTGTGGGTGGATGGGAGGATGTTTACCATAACTCTGAAACATCTGCAATAATAAAATTCAGTGATCTTTATTTTTAATGGTTAAATGGCGCACTTACCGCCTCGGCAGCCACATCCTTGTTACTCATGAACAGCGGGATACAGGCAGACTAGAAGGGAAAATTCCAACAGATCAGATTTAGTGTTTACTGAGGAGAGGTGTGAGCCACGGGCTGAAAGTGTTCACTGACCTGTACAGGTGTCATGTGTGTGAATTTCAGTTCATCGAGCGTTTGCAAAATCTTCTCGTTGAGTTTAACTGGTAATCTGTCCCACGTCCCGTCTGTTGTATTATCCATGCTGGAAACCAAACATTCAGCAGAGCTCGAAACTAAAGTCGTTCACAGTGGGTCTGCAACAGTCGCACTCCACGATGCTCCTGTTTCCGGGTCCGCTGCTGTTTACACGCCGGGTGGGGACAGAAGCTCTCCAAACTGCATGGTTCCCAGTGACTGTACACATGATAAATAAAACCTTCCTGCAGTTGCTGGTCGTTGTCCTGAACGATGTAATTGTTATTATGATTTAGGATGGTTTTGCCACAGATTCTGGGCACCCTGCAATAGTGATGTTTCGCCATGGCAAGCGAGAGCTAACAAAATCTAAAAACAGATATCAATAAAAACGTACCAAAGTGAAAGCGATCTCTCTCCTTTTATCTCAAGCAGGATTCTGTTATGCTATACAAACGTTTTGCAACAGGTGAGCTTATCTTGTAAACCAACTCAGCCAACATGTGTGATGTAAATTACTATTAGTAACTCGTTTAGCACATGAGTAATGAAAGCTTTAAAAACAGGGTGAAATTCCCGCCATGTCTGGTTTAATAACATAGGCAAGATGCATACTCCACCAGCACTTTTAACATCTCTGGAAAATCACCTGGTTCACCAAATGTACATTTTTACATTACATACATTTTTCATTCATTTTTATCCTCCCGTAGATGCATACAGTTAACTATGTCACAGTCCTCAATCTTTTTAATTCATCTGCTTTTAAATATACTTTTAAAAAAATCAATATGTAGTGTTTCTGATGGGAAAGCTGTTGTGTTCCTCACAGGACAGCCACCACAGACATCTGCGTATAATCCATTAGTAGAGATTGAACAGACAATAAAGTATTTAAATTGAGTTTAATCTTAAACATCTGCAGCAGCAGCTTAGCAGCAGTCAGGTGTTTTCATATTATATTATTGGTACTTTTGTTAAAGTACTTTTTTCTCTAAACAGTTCATGTGGAAACACTTTAGAAAACTAAAGCTTTTCTGGCTTCCTCTTTGGACACAATTGCTGTAGTTTCTTCTGCCAGAGATTCTCCCGTTTTCTGGCCGCAGAGGTGCTCTCTGAGCCACAGACTGACATCTTATTCTTTCAAGCTAAGGTAACACAATTAAAATCTGCTACCATCACTCCTGTTCCAAAGACCTCAGCAGCATTCATGCCTGAATGACCATTTACCTAATAACTCCTATAGTTATGAAGTGCTTTGAGTGGATTGTCATGGACAAAATAAACAGGACTGAGTTCCTGCCCCTCTACTTTGGAGGAGCTGCTGTAGAGGTTATCACCAGTTTCAAGTAAATGGGGATTCAAATAAAATACGTTGTCATCTGAAAAACTATCTTTACTTACCTAGGATAATTAAGCAGGCTGACCTCTGTATTGTAGCATTTCCATCACGGCTCAGGTGCAGACAGAAAGGCAATGCACTGACCAAGTACCACACAGAAGGTCATTGGCAGCAGCCTTCTATTCACTAAAGACATCAATGCTAGCAGATGACATAATACATTACACATGACAATTTCTTATATGCTGTAATTCCTAAAGTTTATATTTATATTCATACCAGCCTTCTCTTGCACTCTAAAGCTTGATTTTTGACTTTTGCAGGAAATTTACATCCTAACAGGAAATTCCTTTAATGCCTACACTGCAACCTTCCATGCCATTCCAAGTCCCTGTGGTATGTGTCCACCCGATGTGTGGTTACATTTCTCAGGAAGTGCATATCAAGTTATGTAGAAGGCTAGGACATACTGTTATAATGAGGCTCTGGTTATGGTGCAAGTTATGATGTAGAGCTTACACGTAAGTATAATTCTCATGTAAAACCCATTGCATATTAATGTGAATTATTTATATGCATTTTTCCCTCTAAATTTAGATTGGATTGCCTAATTTGTATTACTCATTTTAAGATAAGTTGATACAGTGTTGCCTCACTGGTCCTTATGTTCTGGGATAATAAACCTCTTAAAATCTTGAAAAAATATAGGAGCAGCTGTGTTCCAAGGAATATTTTAATGTAATGGTGCAATTACACCTGTTGACAAGTCCCTTCTCTCTAATCATAATGAAACGTCACACCCATTTATAAAGACATCAAAAATAATTGTATAGAATTTTGGCTTTATTATGAAACCTGGGGCATTTTTTTTTTTTTTTTTACAGACCACACTTCTACATTTGTAAAGATCCATTTAGCTGATTTCGTTGCAAAAGGGAGAGATTGTGTACAGAGCAACTTTCCTGCCTGAGCTCACCATAAATTCTTTGAAATACAAATCTGGAGCATATCTGGTGCATGCACCATTTATGGTGTGGCTAAATGGAAACATCTACTGCCTTGGACGTATATACTTGGAAGAAAGACCTCATCCAAACAGCTGTCACAAGCAATGCTCAAGAGGGGGGGAAAAATTAACAGTTCAAATTTTATACATATAATTTAAAATCCCCAACCCTAACAAAAATAACTATAGAAGCAACTAAAGAACACAGCAGTCAAGTGTTTAAACCCCTACCTACCCAGCCCACCCAAATCAACATGTAACATGGATTTCAGTATTCCTCTATACTTTGAGAGGCACCCCAAATAGTTCAGTTAAAATTCAACCCTGCCTCTGCTTTTTATGATCTTACAGCCAGGCCAAACTTTTTAAAATCCAAGAGTTTGAAAATCATAAATGTTAGTTTATGGCAAACAAAAGACTTCCCTGTTGAATTCTATTTCTGAACTATGTGAGGAGTGAGCCACACAATTTCCCCTGGAAAAGATGTCCACCCACCTGTGCCACAAATCGCTATGAATCAATAGACAGTGTTAGAAGCTGTATAGTTTCCCTTAAAGACCAGCTGCAATGTAAATTTTTTCAGATAGCTAGACAAGTTCATCGGGAGTGCAATTTGTGGTTTTTGAGAATTAACACATTGGCAGTATCTGCCAGTCTGACTTGGCTTTGACACCTGAAATCAAACTTTTCCTATCTCAGACACTAAACTAATGCAATGATGTTTTCAGATGTGCCATTTTTATCATTTCAAAACGGTTCCCATTTCAAACTTAAAAGAGGCAACATTCCACTCTGACGTCACACATACCTGTCCATTCATGTGCAATTTTAAGTCTTTCATTTGACTGCGGACACTGAGCCTTACAGTCATTTGCACAGGAAACAACTGTACTAACTGTAATTAAACAGATCTGTTAAAAAGAAAAACTAATAAACTGAAATTTATCCCACAATCTTTTGGCCATTCGTTCCAAACATAAATTATATTTATAAAGAAGAAACCAAACAGGTAACAAGAGAACAAAACCTCTGAGATCCAATCACATGTAGGCTTTACTCAAAACTGCCACTCTCATTTCCACAGCGTAAATAACTGTCTTGGTGTTGGAGGGGAAAAACAAAACAAAACAAAACAGTACAGTGGAGGACACAGAGGAGTATCATTTGAATAGCACTACACCACTCGCCGCACTTCGAAAAATCGCTTCAGGTAGTAAATCTGTCCGAGTGTCATTGCCACCAGAACCAGAGCTTCAAAGAATGACCACAGGACCACTCTGCTGTTTGTGTTGTCATTGACTGGATGGAGAAGAAGAGGAGAACAATTATAAAGACTTATTTACACTTATGATTACAATGGTTATTGGACTTAATGTAAAGGCTCTTACTTGCTCTGTGTATCCTCTCACGGACCTCCATGTACTCCTGCTCGTGCTTCACGGCTGTCATGGCAACTGCCAGCTCGTTGATCATCTCCTCCAGCTTGTTTTGGTGGGCTGAAACAAGAGAAAAGTGACTTGTCAGTGATGAGTCACAACACAGTGGTAAAGAACCCTGCTACCCCCATTTGAAAAAGAAAACCCCCAAACAAACAACAACAAAAACATGCAAGATGTGCACATCCTTTTCACACCTGTGATGCATGTATCTGCCAGTGCTGTCCCATTATCAGAGACATTTATACTTCATACATGTTCTCAACATGTGCAACAAGTCAAATCATTCGCAAACATCACCGTATCTGTCTTATGTATGCTTAATTAGTTTTTACTACAGAAGCAACTCTGGTTAGAGAAGACTGCAGTGCATCACAAGCTCAAAAATTTATTTCACAATAGTAGTTTAGTCAAAGCCTGCTGTGCCCTACCATCCCAGCTGTCACCACCTACAAAGAGGGAAACAGTGAATCCACATAATAAAGTCAAAAAATAAGAAATGAATAAAAGGAATAATCATTTTAAAAGCAACGGGAATAAAAAGAGTTGCGGTTAAACTACATAAATACCCACTGTGTACCTTCTGTCTCCATATCCTGGCCTTTGGGAGCCTCTCCGATATCAATGGTGAACATGACAATCTTGGGTGTCATGGTTGACATCTTGTTGCTGAAGCAGAACTTGTAGGTTCCATCCATGTGCGCTGCCACAGAGTATTTCCCACTGGACTCTCTGTCCCCTTTGTAAATTTGCTTACCGTCAGGTCCTGTTATCTGAAGATAGAAGAATTTCTGAATAACTGACATTGCTGCATGACTGGAGAATAACATGACGGGCATGATGTGCTTTAGGAAACATATGGCAGAAACGAAGTCAGGCTGTCTGCAGAAATAGCTAGATTTTCTGCTTAAAACTAGCGAAAATAAACAAATCCTACAACGTCTACAGCGCATTAACTATTCAATAATCAATAATCGTATTAGCTACATAATTAGCAACTTAGAAACAATGCTAATGCTGCACTTCCTATATCATAATGGGTAATTTAATCATCATTATGGAGCAGTTCTTAGCGGGAAACTAAAAAAAAGCAACTCTGTAAGATGTAAATTATAACGTTTTCCATTCAACTGTATGTTAAATCCTTTACACCTGCTTTGCATCCAACTAGTTTTACCTGACGGTACCGGCTAATAGCTAGCATTAGCACAGGCCTTGTGTTGCATTGCATTTTATGATTTACAAGTACATCCTGCCTCGCGTTAGGTGACTCTTTTGCTATCCGAATGAAACATCTCACCTCGACGTCGATGTCCAGGAAGCCTCCTTCGGCCACTTCAAACATGAGGCCCATCTTGGTGCCGGAGTTGACCCGCTCGTAGAAGCACTCCTCGGCATGGGCGTCTATGCTAACGAAGTAGCCAGAAGCAGTGGCAGACAGGACGGCCAGCAAGACAACTAGCTCCGACAAGGTAAACATGTTTCAGTGGTTGTGTGGAAAGCGTAAAAATAAATCTGACGGTATAAAAAATTTCCTCGCTACTGTATATCCAGTTTGTGTGAGTGGACTGTTGCAGGAGAGGAGCCGCAACAAGCTCGGCTACTCTGTGCTGCTCTCAGACTGCCACGTACGGGCTTACTGCACGGGTACCTGCGAGGGCCAAACCTCCGAGGATACGTGACACACACTGAAAAGGAAGTGAAAGACAACTTTTCGTTTTCTCATTTGTTATTGGAAGAAGTCCCTTAAGTCTATGTAAGCTTGCCAAAGTCAACCCCGTAAAGACATGTGCAACGCGAATACTTAAAGAGTCATGTTCTTTAGTTTACTATAATTTATGTTTTTACTCTGAATGTAAATACTTTTATTTATTGATTTATAAAAAAATCAAATCAAACGAACATAAATGAAAATGCACTAATTTAATGAGTAAAATACATATGTTTATACAAATATATAATAAGAATATAATAACAAAATATCCAAAACAACAGCACCAAGTCATCTAAGTAATAGTACACGATTATGAAAACAATTGATATCAGTTGATAGCATTTTGCAATAACAACAATAATAATGATAATAGTAATTTATTAATGTTGCATAGCAGTTCAAAACTCTACTTGAAGATAATACTACTTGAAGACACAGTGCATCGCTGTAAGACTTTTTTGTAGTGTGGCATGAGTGACAGACTTTAATACTTTTTTTGTTAGATTTGTAACTTTGTAATATTTTGTATTATTTAATTCAGTTTAGTAAGTTACTGTTCTTACTGTCTTGGAGTGACAGTGACCAAATAATTTCCCCTCAGCTTAATAAAGTATTTTGATTCTTCTCCATTCCTCAGGTTTCCTGTCACTCTACAACATTACATTAAACATTTTGAACCAAAAGACTGTTTAACACAACCTCCTGGAATACGTCTCTCCTAGACATCTCCATGTCTTCACAGGTGTGTCATCTGGATAAACTGGGTTTGCACTCTTCATCCTCTTCATTGCTGCCCTCACTTCTTCCTTATTAATCCTCCACTCTTTGTGATTCACTAACTTTTCTCCATCTGTTTTCCTATCTCCCTCATTTTCTGGCATTATCAGCACCTCAAAGTGCTTCTTCCATCATCTTAACACACTCTCTTCTATTGTTAGCACATTTTCATTTCTATGGTTAACCACTCTAACCTGCAGCATATACTTTCCATTTCAATTTCTCTGTTTAGCCAATCAGCAAAAGTACTTTTCTCCTTCCTTAATTTCTAGCGTCACTTACAACACACTACAATCCTTTTTCTTTGCCACCTCTCTTGTTGCTGTATTCCTAGCCTTCCTGTCTATTTTCTTCATCTCCTAAATATGTCACTCCTTCTTTACTAACCTCTTCATTTCAATAGTTTCTTGTACTTCATCATTTCACCACCAGGTCTGCTTTACCCGGTTGTGTCCAGAGGATACACCAAACACCAGCGTCAGCACTAAAGCTGTACTTTCCCAGTCATTGGGTAACTCTTTCCTTCCACCCAGAGCATGCCTCAACTTCTTCCTGAACTCTGTGCAACATTCTTCTTTCTTCAACTTCTTTCACTTACTCCTTGCCTCTGCCTTCACTCGCTTCCTCGTCTTAATGTACAAAGGCATCCTACAGACAACCATCTGATGCTGCTTAGTGACATTTTCCTCTGACACCACCTTGCAGTCTCCTATATCTTTCAGATTGCACATTTTGCATAGGATGTGGTCTCTCTGTGTGCACCTTACTCATCTCTTATATGTCACCCTGTGTTCTTCCCTCTTCTTAAAGTACATGTTTAGTACAGACATTTCTGTCCTTTTTGCAGAATGTACTATTATCTGTCCCTCTGCATTTCTCTAACACCTTACCTACTAAATACCTCTGTTCCCTTTGTCTACATGTCCATAGAATTTTGCACCAATCACAATAATGCCCCCCCGGTGACATTATTGCTTCATCTAACTTACCCAACTTACCCCAGAATTTGTCTTTCTTTTCTAATTGACATCCAGCCTGTGTGGCATGCGCACTGACAACATCCAACATTGACCATTCGATTTCCAGCTTCGGACTCATGTTCCTGCCTGACACTTTTCACCTCCACAACATTGTTCACATACTCTTCCTTACCCCTACTCCACTCCTCTTTCTATCTACACTATGGTAGAGCAGCTTGAATCCACCTCCAATACTCCTGGCCTTGCTTTCCTTCCATCTGGTCTCCTGCATAAACAATATATCTACCACAATATATTTATACTGCCAACTTTAACCCCCGGACTTCTGTCTTTCCTACGCTCTCATTGCCTCATAACACACCCTCCTCCTCTTCTTTTCCTTTGTCTTTGGCCAATATTAGCAGTTTACACCAGCACCCTGTTTGAAAGGTTGAAATCTCATCCATCATGACTTGAATGTTGGCCAAGGTTTTAATGGGTTTGTCCAAATATTTGTATTTGTTGGATCAAATATAAATAAAAGGATTTAAAAGCAAGATGAATTTTCACCAGTCTTATGGATGTACTATTTTGGGGGAAAAAATGCTTCAGTGATAAAGTTACTTACATCACCATTTGACTTTCACTTGCAAGTTAGTCTGTTTTATGTGAAATATTTTATATGATTCTGCTTACAGAGCAAATGACAAATATTGGATAGCTCAAAGATTGCAAGTAAATGTTCAAATAGAAAATAAATTGTTATACTAATTTTATCTGTATTTATTTCTACGCGTTTCTAATAACCCTAGACGCCACAACAAAACATTACGAAAGTTTAATAATATCATTTTTAAAATGGTAGCGCATCTAATTACGTCACAAATAACATATGAAATGTAATTTATCTCCCGTTAGGACTTAGAGCTTCGATTAAGTTTCGCTTTGCCGTGAGTACAGACAGTCAACGAACTGTTCGAGAAGCCTTCGCAGACGTTCTTCGTCGTTTACCGCTTTCGCCGCTGTATCGTAAAAAAAGCTTTTAACGAGCATGCGCTGAGTGAAAGTGATCTGGCTCTTTAATTTATCTGACGCCGTTTACCGGACGGACTGAGATCTGTAGCTTTTATTTAAGCGGGTTAAAGCGACTACGAGAAACGGACGCCCAGGGTGAAAAAATCCATTACACCCTCTGTTTTGTCGCAGGTTTGGTGACGTCCAATAATCGACTTGCTGTGAAGTCTCCGGGGCCGAGGCCTAGAGACATTTTTTTTGTAACGGGCGCTATAAAAATAATTGGTGTCGATGCTTAACTACATTTAAGGTGCCCGTTTTGACCGGATGTGAACCAATGAAGCACTTTATACTGTAACTGAAGCTTTAACGGTGGGAAACGTTAGCCAGCTAATTAAAGCTACTGCTAACTGCCAGCGAGGAAGTGAGGAACGAAAAAAATGACATCTCGGAGGTAAGCGGGGGCTGTCTGGAAAACAATGTCTGCTGATAATGCTAGCTGAGTCTGCTAACTTTAAGTGAACTCAGCTGTTTGGATCTTGGTATGTCGGTAGACAGTCAATGAAAGTTCCGACGTTTCTGGAAATAGACAGAAATAGGTGGTGTAGGGCTGCTTCATTTAGCGTTACACCGGCAACTTAAGGCAGTCTCAACTTGTTAAGTAAACAGCACTGTAACATTTGTACAGAACATACAAAGCTAAGCTGTCCACAAACTGTAGTTACTAATAGGTAAAGTTAAAGTTAATCAACTCTGCTACAGCTGCTGTTAACAGATGCATCTTACTGGATTGATTTGTTAGGCTTTGAGCTGCTGTCCAAGTCAAACCAGCTGTATTTACAAATAACTGAACATAAGACACCCCATATTGATACAAAAATTAACGAGTCATTTTAACGAGAAAACGGGAAAACAGCAGGAGTGCATCAGAAAAACGGAAATGAAGTACTTTGACGTTGTAGATATGTGCAGAGTAGGCAGAAGTCATAGCAGTTTCAACATTTTAAGTAAATTAAATTCCTTAGGTAATAAATGTAACTCGTTAAAAAGTCATCGTTAGCGAGTGGAATAAATATATTTCACATAGATGGTGCACAGAACACAGACTTCTTGTACAGACGAGAGGCAAAAGATGAAAATAATATTCACAGGGAGGCAGAGGCAGGAGATGACCACAATGGACGCATGAGTGAAACAGGCAGGCAGTCTTTTCGGGGGAGTGCAGGGTGGCAACTTGTAGAAAGAGCGCAGTCAGCCTCTGAATGTCTTTACTGGAATATACAGAGTTGGATAGAAAGGAAGTGAAGAAAGACAGAGACAGTGTGGCTCTTTTATACCTTTGGTTCCAAATGAGTCGATGTCAGCAAGCATCCTGTGCAATAATACCGGAAACATTATAAGAGAGAGACAAGACACTCAAAGGAATCCTTTATTGAAATCTAGGCAAGAAATCTTTAACAGCAAGGATGGTGATGGGAGTATAACTTCCCCAGTGGCCTTTTGAAATCCTCATTATTGTGCAAGTCATTGACACATTTAAGCTGTTTTAATCAGATTTAACTTTCATGTCCAGTTGACCATTAAAAATAAACTTGAGTGATACTTCAAAATGCTCAGATAAGTGAGTGGAGATGAAACTACACGCTTTTAGAAGAACTTTGATAATACTGTCTCTGAATAGTGGATTGAAAATTGCAAATAATCAAGTTTTAAGCAGTTAATTCATAATTTTGAACACCTCTTGGTACTTAGTTATGTCATGTTGTTGTTGTGCAATGTATGGATTTTTGTCAAAAAGTTCACACAATGCACTATATAATGAGTAAAAATGAAATGCATGTACTTAACAGTAAGCCTAAATTGTTATTTTACTTGTCCTCTTTCAGGTGGTTTCACCCCAACATCACAGGTGTGGAGGCTGAAAACCTCCTGCTGACTCGTGGAGTGGACGGGAGCTTTTTAGCCAGACCCAGTAAAAGCAATCCAGGAGACTTCACGCTCTCAGTACGGTAAGTGACGTCACACATGTTTGTACAAAGCACCATACTCCAGAGGTGCATCCCTAGTGTACTGTGGTATTGTGAAAACTAAACAGTGTTACTGGAGCAAACATTTGGACATTGGATCAGCAGACAGATTATTCAATGTTTTTTTTTTTTTCTTTTTTCAATGATCTGGATGCCTTTCTTTGACTTTATAACAGAAGAATTGTTTTGCATTACCCTTTTACAAGTTAGATTAAAATAAAAATAAAACAAAACATTCTTGCTTGTGAAACAAGTAAGGAAACAAGGAACATACAAAGTTGACTGTCAGAGTCAACTTTACAGAGGTTTGCTTTGATATTTTGGCTATCCCTGTGGTGTGTTTTAAAAGCCATTACAATACAGGAAGCAATGGATGAACTGTGATTGTTCTGCTGTTTTAATAAAATGTGCTTTTGCACTTTATAAATAATTTTTACAAATCAACTTGAGAAAGACTATGAGCTCTGTTAAGGTGATCAAAGTAAATTTTGAATGGTTGGACATTTCAGTATTGCCAGCCTCTAGGTTTTTCCTGATTTTCTTTTTTTTTTTCTTTTTTTTTTTTTGTGGCTTGGTCACAGATGCTGAAGGACTTTCAAAAGACAGGAGTTATACAGCATTATCCCTTCAACTGGAAGAGAAAATATAAATGGATTGAATGAGCAAAAAATCGTTTAATTTTCACTTTACATATATTATCTCTTTTTATTATCTCTTTCTCTTTATTATCTTTTTTTTTTAACTAAAATTTTGCAAGAGTGAAATAATTTACTGGATTCTTCTGTTTTATGATCTGCATAAAGCAAGATTTAAGACACACTTTTTGTAGGACAGTGTAGTGTCACAGCAAAATTATCCTACCTACTTTGCTTTCAAATAGAACCACATTCGTTAAGTTGGACTAATCAGTATTTCAGCAGTAACAGTGAGTCAAAAGACTGTGGAACTTGAATTAGGTTTTGATAAATCCACAGAGAATTATCCCTCAGTTCTGCAGGATGTTTTAGTCTATTCAGTATAATTGTCTGTTTTCCACGCTCTGCCCACATCACATTCGTTTCCAGGAGCAGCAGGCAGGTGTTTGAGCGAACAAGCACAGATAAACCCCTGCAGCACATTAGCTACCCAGCACTAAACTAACAAGCAGTCAAAGTTGGAAACTAGCACATCTACATCTAGCAGCTTAATGGCCAGATGGTTCACTTAGGAGCTGGTGCAGAACAAGCCTGGGAGTAAATATTAGACTTATATTTATCAGGTGGACACAAACATGATTGGAAAAGAGTAATAGCTTTGCTTGGTGTGTGAAGAGGGAATTGTTTAAGTAATAACATGACACAATATGTCTGTATTAGTTCTTTATGTTCTGTCCCTTGCAGCATAATTGGACTATTAAATTGTTGTCTTTCCTTTACAATTTTGGACGATAGTGAGAAATCCAGTATTATCTGAAGAAGGCAAGACCAGTGTTTGCTGATGCAAAAAACCCAAACAACTTTGTATTTTTCTCTTGAGGCCTGTCAAGTCATAAATTCTATTTCAAGATAAAGTATCATTAAGTCAGTTTGGCTGATGTAGCCAGTGTTATTTTTGAAACAGCCACATATTTCATCTGTACGGTCTCTCATCTTGCACCATATTTACTTCCTATGGAAACAAAACCAATCATGCTTCTCGTGTGGAAACTGACATTTCCACAAGGACGCTAGTTTAAATCGGCGTGTCTTGTCCTTTTTTAAATTTTTTTAAAAATTTTAAAATGTATTTTTTATTTTTTAAACTAAGTCACTGACAGTTATTGAGCCGCATATCTGACACAAGTTCTCCTTTTTTCTATTTTCTGTGTTGATGGCAGTCACCTATAATTACTCAACAGTTAGTCTGGTTTGTATCACCAAAAAACACATGCAAATAGAAATGATACCCATGGTGTTAGTGGTGCATGTTACACAGTGTTAAACTGATTATCACTTTGTTAATTTTGTATCATTTCTCGCTCTGCATCAGAAGGGCTGGAACAGAAACAAACCTAAGGGTTGTTTCAGTTCAGTTAATATAATGTCGTGCCTGTAACAGTTTCCTAAAGTTGGTGACAGTATAAAATTTTGTGTTCTGTTTGAAAGACGAAAGCTGGAGGCACAGAGTACCTCCATAGAGTAGTTTTCATTATCACCTAATGTCCTGATTGATTGAGATCCAATGAATTACTTCATCTGAAAAATGTCATAAAATGACATCTTGTTTTGTCAGATCAAAAGAACTAATTTTCACAAGTGAGAAATACTGTGAACATCTTAATCTTGGGGATTAATCATGGTCAGATTGATTGCCTATAGCTTTCTGTACTTTCATGACGCCATCTCCTCTTAAAGCTGACACTCACAACACTGTCATTTGTAGGTTCATCCTGTTTGTTATCAAGTTACAGCTTAATGTAACTTCTGTGATTCAAGAGCTAAGAGGCAGTTTATATCCTGTCTGCAACTTTTTGCAAAGTAATCATCTTCTGTTTATACATTATTTTTTAAAATTAAATTAATTAAAATTAAATTAAATGAATTCAATTTCATTTATCTAGTGCCAATTCACAAGAACACGTACCTCATGGCATTTTATATTGTAGGGTGAAAACATCCACCTGCCACGATCATTTGTGAGTGAGGGGAAAGAGAGTGCAGAGGGAGACGGGACAAAAGACACATATGGGAGAAAGATTAAGAGTTTAATAATTAGTAATGATTTGAATGCAGTAGTGGTGAGTGATGAGTAAGGTGCTGAGATATCTCATGGGCTAGACTTGCAATAAGCAAATTCAAATGAAGAGGATATTAAATATGTGGAAGTCTCATGGAAGTCCTCCAGCAGCTTGTTGCGGCATAACTCACCATTAGGTCCAGTTATGTTTTCTTTTCACATAACTGGAGCTAATGGTGCTAATTTTTATTTTATTTTTTAACCCTCCCTAAACCCTTTCCCCAAAACTGTTAAAGCTATTTTTTAGCTATTTTTTAAAATAAAATATTCAGTCATATAATTGAAGACAGAAGAGGGCAGTGAAGAGTGAAAAACAGACCAGTTTTGTGTGTACAAAAATGGACAGAACTAAAATAATTAATTAGAGAAAAACACGCTGAGAAATTCTGCAAATTTTATGACTTATAATATAACTTATAATATGTAACATAATATCTTGGCTGTTTAGCTTGTATCTGAGCTCAAAATATGAGGAAAAAATGGATCATAGGCCAGATGTTCCTACATTTGTAACCTGATGATCTTTCATGTGATAGTAACATAAATGTTTGTGCTGTTCTGCAGGCGAAATGGAGCAGTCACCCATATTAAGATCCAGAACACAGGAGATTACTACGACCTTTATGGCGGGGAGAAGTTTGCCACACTTGCAGAGCTGGTGCAGTATTACATGGAACATCATGGACAACTGAAAGAGAAAAACGGTGACGTTATTGAGCTGAAGTATCCACTCAACTGTGCAGATCCCACCTCAGAGAGGTAAGTGTTAATGTTTATGTAATATTTTTTGTGGCAGAAAAGTTCTAAAAAAAAAAAAAAATCCAAATGAGTTGTCGATAATTTCTGAACACCTTGTATATTTTGTATATTAAATTTACATAAGACCATTTTGGACACAGGTGTTGTTTTTCTAAACTATTTGATAACACTATAGTTGCCAGTTCACACTTAAACAGTAAGTAAGAACTATAAGCTTCAGATTTTAATGTTATGTCTTTTATCTTTGATAAGCTGTGCTTGCTTCAAGTGAACTAAGGCAGATCTCGCAGTTTACATAATATGAGAGCACATTTCTGTTACGTGATATATTCTACTAGCTTCATATTTTCCCATTTCAGATGGTTCCACGGACACCTGTCGGGCAGGGAGGCTGAGAAGTTGCTCACTGAGAAAGGCAAGAATGGCAGTTTCCTAGTAAGGGAGAGCCAGAGCCATCCGGGAGATTTTGTTCTATCGGTCCGTACTGGAGATGACAAAACAGACAGCAGTGACAGTAAACCTAAAGTCACTCATGTCATGATCCGCTGCCAGGTAAGATCCAGATTTTGTACACACTCCATGTGTTTTCCACACCTAAACTCTGCCTCTTAGTTTGTCTGAATTCTGTGCACCATGTAGCGTGCAGGTATACCAGCAGCCACCCAAGTATATTTAGAGATTTAGTTTAACCTTTTCCATCTTTCCAAGGGTAGCAGATTTATTAGTTGACCTTTTTTTTTTTTTAATTTTATTTAAAAAAGCCTTGCTAACCAGCTAGCCCTGGCCCTTAATTATTCTTAACTTAACTGGTTAACAGGCCAGACTGGTGTTGTGGCATTACTCAGTATTACTTAGTTACCTCTTCAAAATCATGACATGGATTACTTAGATTTTTTCTTTTTTTAATGAAAATTTCAAGTTCAGAAGCAGAGTGCTGTCTTAGAAAACACTTTTTAATAATACCCAGTGGTATAGCTGCTGCTACCCAAGGTGGATAAGCTAGAAGTTGTGTTGCAGTCACTCATTTTCTATAATATAGAGTTTTTGCACATTACTGAAAGCAACAACATCTCAGTATTTTAAGACAAGATATTCAGTCAATTAACATACCTTGTAAAATTTCACCTAAGTCTTGAGGACTGTATACATAGATATGAATTGGTTGTATACAAAAGACATCTGTATCTTGATTCTGGTAACATAAGGCCAGTCTGTTTTTAATTATATTGCTGATGTACCTGTGTCCTTTTGCTCAGCATGACCTGAAGTATGATGTGGGTGGAGGGGAGAAGTTTGACTCCCTCACAGACTTGGTAGAGCACTACAAGAAGAACCCTATGGTTGAAACTCTGGGCACTGTGCTTCAGCTTAAACAGGTTTGACCCATCTCCTGTAGCCATGTGTTCCCAAGCATTTGTGCCTATATAACCTGCCTCAGAATCTGTTCAGTTGCAAAGGAAGAGAAACATTGGAAACATTCCCTGATTTGTTTCTCTTCTGACTCTTGGTCTTTGCAGCCTCTGAACACTACCCGTATTAACGCAGCAGAGATTGAGAGTCGAGTTAGGGAGCTTAGCAAACTAGCGGAGGCAACAGACAAGGTCAAACAGGGATTCTGGGAAGAATTTGAGGTGAGTGGTCCTGCGTTTGTGTTAATTTTTATTATTCATGTACTTTTGTATTATCGACATCTTTAAAAATGAAAGTAAAGAGTCATAACTTTATTACACAAGAAAAACAACACATGGATGTGAAGTGAACTGCCTCCTGTTGCTCATGCTTTCATGCATATCTATTTTATGTGCATACAGTTTAAAATATGGACATAGCTTCTGTAGCATTTTTATGCCATTGTGAAGCCTCATACTTACATAGACATGGAGTTATAGTGAATGAAGTGAAAGACTTCATTATTTGTCTGCAAAGATAAATTTATAACCATAAATTAGGTGAAGTTAGTGAAAACCGGGTTCTGTTTACATGATAAATTTTTTTTGGTGTCACTATAATCAATGAATAATCATAAGTAATTGTGATCTTAATATTTAACCAAATAATTGTGATAAGGATCACCGTGGAGCCCTAATTATAAAATTGACAGCTGGCTAAAATTAATAGTGTTGGACATTAACTGTAAATTAGTGTCATGGATCACAGTAGCCAGTGAAATAATTTGGCAAGCTAGCGAATTAGCTTTTCTACCTACCGTACATGATTTCAGGAGGAATAATGTTAGCAAGCAAATTGCAGTTAGTTGCAACCTCATGCCTGTACTGGCAACATACAGTAATGTAAGCTAATAAAGTAATTTGAAAATGGCAGACTTTGGAATTAGCTGACCTTTTCTACTCAAGTTGTATTCACTAACATTAAACAGAAGAGCGATAGGTTAAGGGTTTGAGTCTTGCTATGTATTGAATTTCCTGTTAATGTTGACAATAATTTTCTCCTGAAGGCCAAATCCTGTGTTCGTAAGGCTTTGTTCGACAAAAATGCCTAGTGTCAGCTAACTTCAGCTTGCCTGCTAAGGCTAACAAATAACTCGACACCTAACATAATGTGGCATGATTGTTGATGTCAGAGTATTTCAGAAATTGCTCATTTACTGGGTTATTTTCCCCAGAAAACTATCTCCGGATAAAGTGTGATTAAAAATGTTAGAAATCTTGGTTGGAAATGGCATTTTAAGATGTGACTCTTTTTTTCCTATTCAGACCTTACAGCAACAAGAGTGCAAGTTGCTCTACAGTCGCAAAGAGGGCCAGAGACCAGAGAACAAAAACAAGAACCGATACAAGAACATTCTGCCTTGTAAGAAAATCACTCATTTTTGTCTATAAAAACCCTCCAGTTTAACTGCTCAGGGACCTCCTGAAGGGATTTTTGAGGCAACTAACTACTGATTTTATTTCCATTTCCAGTCGACCACACACGCGTGGTGCTGAAAGACGGGGACCCAGATGAGCCAGGCTCTGACTATATCAACGCCAATATCATCATGGTAGTATCCACTGTCATGGTAAACTCATGTCATCTTTGGGACACACATTGCACACACTGCGTATGTATGTGATAGTATGTAGATGGCTTCATATGTCAACTTTCACTCACTCCGCTATTCATCAGCCTGTGTGATCAGTCAGTTTGTGTTCTTGTTTGCTGTATTTCTCAGTTGCTGACTGTGTCATGCTTATGTGTGTTTACGCAGCCGGATTTGGACTCAAAGTGTAATCAAGGCACCAAGGTGAAGAAGAGCTACATTGCCACTCAGGGCTGTCTACATAACACCATCAGTGACTTCTGGAGGATGGTTTTTCAGGAGGACTCTCGAGTCATCGTCATGACCACCAAAGAGGTAGAAAGAGGGAAGGTAAGCAAAGCGACTGAGCACGGAACTGCAATTCTACCTTAAAGGTTAAGATACTATTTCAAGATGTGCAGTTTTTGTGTGCTGCTCAAATTCTTAAAATAATTAATCTAAGCAGACAATATGGTTGATTGTCAGGGATAAACACCATTGTTAACAAATTCTAAACTGTTAGGTCATTAAGCTTGAGTTAGTATTTTATTAAATAAAAATAAGTTAGTAATGTTTATTAATTTGTTAACAGTTTGAAACTACCTTTAAAGTTAAAGCACCAAAACTGCATGACAGGTTTATCATGGTTCAAGCTGAAATGCACTGATCACAACTTTAACCCTGCATGTTTAGAAAATATACTTAAAAGTTCCCAGTGTCTTTAAAAAAACAAACAACGCCCCCCCCCCCCCCCCCAAAAAAAAAAAAAAACAAGGTAAAGAACTTCTGTGAGACACTATCAACGCTCCTAAATTGACGTGTTTAAGATAAAACAAGATAGATGCCATCCCAAAAGTTGGAAAATCCTTTTACAGCAGCCAAAATGTCATACACAACCCACAAGAAAATATCTTGACAGTAAAACGACTCAATAAGTTAAATATAAAATTAGAATATAGAGCACAGTAAACAAAAAAAATAAAGATGCACCAAAGGGAACAACAGAATAGAATGCCATGCATATGCGTGTTGTAAAATTTCAGTTAATATATTATAGCATTAGTGCAGAAATCCACTGGGACATCAAAACACTTGATTCCTTTAGTTCGTGATTAACCTATTGTTAGCTATTAATTAATCAGTCTACAACGGCAAAATGAAAATGTGATAAGGATTCTGTCGGCTTTCCTCAAAAATATTTTGACTCAAATACCCAAATTTACTGTGTATATCTTTTTATGTTTAAGACAGCTTGGACTAGCCTCATGTATAAGTCGGAAATCTCTAGATATACTTTGTCCCAATACAGGAAGGTATGAGAAGGTAACTTTTATATTTAGTGAAGGAAACAATGGTAGTAGATGGATAAAATAATTGGGGTTTAGAAATGATAAAGTTGTGTAATGTAATACAAATTGTTCATGCTATGTCACTTTTTTTTTTTTATACAAACACATTGTGTCTAAATATTTTAAACTGTAGGTACTACTACTACTACTGATGAATATGTAATGTGTAACTATGTGATTGTGTTTCAACAGAGTAAGTGTGTGAAATACTGGCCAGACGTGTCAGCGCTGAAGGAGTACGGGGCTATGCGTGTTCGCAATGTCAGAGAGACGTCTGCACATGACTACATCTTAAGAGAACTGAAACTTTCCAAAGTTGGACAGGTAAGTTGTTTGTTTGTATGAAAATATACTGTGCAAATCTAACATGAGGATTCTTTGAAAAAAATTGTAGTTATCCATCATTGAAGTTCACTGCAATAAATGCCAAAAATTACTAAAGATGACAGATTTAAAATCTGTTCAAATCCCATGAACCCCTTTGATTGTGGACTCTTTGTGTTTTTTGTTTTTTTTTTCTTCTTTTTTTTCAGGGCAACACAGAACGTACAGTTTGGCAGTACCACTTTAGAGCCTGGCCAGATCATGGAGTCCCCACTGACCCAGGTGGTGTACTTGACTTCTTAGAAGAGGTCAACCTGAAACAGGAGAGCATATTGGATGCTGGGCCAATAACGGTACATTGCAGGTACCTCAAATTCCACAGTCAGAACACTTTATCATTGATAATGAAAGAGATATGTTTATTCAAAGTCTTGTTTTTCAGTGCAGGGATTGGGCGGACAGGAACCTTTATAGTGATTGACATCCTAATAGATGTGATCAGAGAAAAAGGTGAGTACACATGCACTCTGTGGCCACTGTAGCACCAAGCTCACAATTCTCCATATTTTCTTCTGCATATTTTCTTAGTCTGTAAATGCATTTCTCTTTCTTTCTTTCTTTCTTTCTTTCTTTCTTTCTTTCGATTTATGTCCCAGGCTGCATACATATTAATGTCTGCTTTGAGTCTGAGCATTTTAAGTGTGAGGACAGATATATATTTACAAACATAATTAAATAACTTTGTATTTAATTTAATGGTAGCTGTCCTGCACTGTATCATGAATTTATTTTATCTGTCAACCTCTGTCACAGTCAGGGGCTAGGGCTAACACTGATCTAGTCAAAACTTACTTTGGCCTGGGGCCAATTCTTTCATTGGTTGCTTCTTAATAGCAACTACACAGTTTGTACTTGCATACTTGCCAGTTCCTTGCCAGTACTTGAAACAAACACTCAGGAGTCCAGACGTGTGAGGATGATGTCTTATACACGTCTACATAACTCACTGCTTATCCAAGAAAAAAAAACACAGATTACATGTTTTTTTTTGTTTTGTTTTTAAAATTCTACTAGACTTCAAAAACTTATAAGAGACAACTGATGTTTAGAATAAATAATCTAAGCTTTGTTGCTCCCTTGTCACAAGGGGTTGCCACAGCAGGTAGCTCCTCATATTTGATATTAGCAGAGTTTTATGCAAGATGAACCTTCCTGATGCAATCCCACAGGGTACTTGTATCTTCCCTTTTGCTTGCAGAGTTGTTCCATTAAAAATGTATAATTGATCATTTCTGGAGAATGTAGTCCAAATGTTTGTGCTCTGGGTTAAAATGCTCTCACTAATGTTAGTTTTTATCGAAAATGGACCGTTATAAACAAGTACAACACATCTGAACATCAGCATATAAAGACGAGTAAACGATTCAGTTCAAAATATACTGACAGCGCTGCAGTGAAAAATTGATTTTCACTAAGACTATCCAGCTATGAAGCCTGAGTATAATTGCAATTAAACTGCTTTGCTTGAAAACAAATAAAACACTCAGCTGATATATGTGACTATCATTCACTGAGAGTTGAAGGCAGAGTTTTTGAAACCAGTGTGCCTGGATGTCATGAGTGCCTGGTCAGCTGATACCTTGAGAGGTGAGGGGACTGTAATGTCTCATATCTTCAAATATGTTGAAGCGCTCATCCAGGTTCTCTTGAAAAAGTGACCAGCTGTTTGAAGATTACGCTATTACATTGTCATCAACAAAAATGTGCGTATTTGGTTTCCTTGACTTATAAACTCTATAAAGAATGGTGTTTGGCACAAGATCTGGACTGCAGTCTGGAGTCTATTTTTGACTATGCAAAATGCATGAAGGCTAAATTTGTTGAATTATTTATTTTTCCTGGTGCAGGAGTGGACTGTGACATTGATGTGCCGAAGACCATACAGATGGTTCGTTCTCAGCGTTCTGGGATGGTGCAGACTGAGGCACAATACAGATTCATCTACATGGCTGTACAGCACTACATAGAAACATTGCAGAGGCGCATAGAAGAAGAGCAGGTACGCAGCAGTTTGTTTTTTATTTTTCACCTCACTTCTACTCACACTTATACCATTCATCTGCTTTCTCCTCCACAGAAAAGTAAGATTAAGGGACGTGAGTACACAAACATTAAGTACTCTTTGTCTGACCTGACTGGAGGAGAGCAGAGCCCTCTGCCTCCTTGCACTCCTATTCCTACTCCTACCTGCACAGAGTAAGTGCCTCTTAAATGACCTATGGCATTTAAACCCTTGTAAAGAAAGCATTGACAGTTTCTTGTTGATTTGTATTTGTTGTCAGGATGAGGGAGGACAGCTCCAGGGTGTATGAAAATGTGGGGCTGATGCAGCAACAGAAGAGCTTCAGATGAGATTCACCTTTTGATACCAATGCTCTATCAGCTCCAGGTAAATCCATGAAGAACATACAGAGAGAACTGTCAACATACAGTAGCTTTAAATGAGAGGAAGCTGATCTAAAGAACAAAAATACAACCAGTTCTGCTTGTCAAAGAGAAGGAATTAGAAAAAGACAGTTGTCTACAGTAGTTAGAACAATAAAGGTCAGTCTTTATAGCATTAAATACAGAGTTATTGTTAATTAAGGAGAAAACAACAAAACTAGCTTTGATTAACTTTTACCTTTTTACCTTATCTAAAAAAAATTAAATATTGCTTTCTAATCTTTTGTAGTTTATATATACCTGAGAAGAAGGTTAAATTTACTGAAGGGAAATTTTAATTATAATAATGGAAAACATTTTTTAATTATTATTATTATTATTATTATTATTATTAT